>NC_061117.1:58778811-58849934 GCF_002878395.1 Capsicum annuum
CGACCACAGGAACTTCATTTTCTTTTGGATCAACTGGATCATGGGAGATGCAATGGAAGAGAAGCCCTCAAAAAAATAATGGTAGTAACCATCTAGGCCCAAGAAACTCCTAATGTCAGATAGGGAGGCAGGTCTAGGCCAATTCATTACAGTTTCTGTCTTTTGGGGATTGACTCTAATGCCTTCGGAAGAAACAATGTGACCTATAAAAGCAACTGACCTTAGAAAAAATTCACACTTGATAAATTTAGCGAATAATTGATGATCTTTAAGAGTTTGTAAGATAATTCTAAGATAGTCGGCATGATCATCCTCCCTTTAGGAATATACAAAAATATTGTTTATGAATACAATGACAAATATATCAAGATATTGCTTGAACACTTGATTCATAAGGTTCATGAAGGCTGCTGGAGCATTAGTTAACCCAAAGAACATGACAAGAAACTCAAAGTGACCATAACGGGTTCAGAAGGCTATCTTTGGAATATCACACTCTCTCGCTTTAAGTTGATGATAGCCGGATCTAAGGTATATTTTTGAGAAGTAGCTTGCACCTTGTAACTGATCAAATAAGTCATCAATTCGAGGAAGAGGGTACTTGTTCATGATAGTTACCTTGTTGAGTTGATGGTAATTAATGCATATAAGAAATGTAATATCTTTCTTACGCACGAATAGAACAGGTGCACCCCACGAGGAAACACTGGGTCTAATAAAGCCTTTGTCTAAGAGATCTTTGAGCTGCTCCTTCGACTCTTTAAGTTTTGCAGAAGCCATATGGTATGGAGGAATGGAAATAGGCTGAGTGCTGGGAAAGAGAATTAGTCTCAAATTTTATTTCTCTATCAGGTGGGACCCTAGGGAGATCTTCCAGGAAAACATCAGGAAACTCATTAACAATGGTAACTGACTTAATAGTCGGAGTCTTGTACTTGAGGTCTTTAACTCAAACTAGGTGAAAGATGCAACCTTTGGAAATTAACTTCCTAGCTTTAAGGTAGGATATGAAATGGATTTTTGGAGTTACAGAAATTCTGGACCACTCAAAAATGGGCTCATTAGGAAACTAAAACTTGACCACTCGAGTACGACAATCTATAGATGTATAGCACGAGTGAAGCCAATCCATACCCAGAATGACATCAAAATCAACCGTATCTAGCTCAATCAAATAAACACATATGACCTAATAAAAGACCGTGATAGGAAACTTCTTATACACTCGCTTAGAAATAACAGATTCTCCTATCGGGGTAGAAACCAGAATAGGCTCAGGAATCCATTCAGGGTCCATCTCAAAATTTACAGCAACCAGAGGTATCACATAAGAGAAACTAGAACTGGGGTCCATCAATACATGCACATCAAAATGAAATACATGGAGCATACCAGTGACAATATCTGGAGAGTCCTCCTGCTCTTAGCGAGGTGGTATAGCATAGAACTGATTTTGGCGTGAACTGCTAGCAGTACTAAATGAGGCGCCCTGAGGATAAATTGGGTAGACTGCAGGAGCGGGGGAACTGGTATCCTAACTCTAGGGATGAGCATCTCAACTCTCTTTTTTAGCATATAAACAATCTCTAAGTTAGTGGCCTAACTTTCCACAGTAAAAGCAACCCCTTTGATTAACAAAACACTCGCCAAAATGATCTCTACCATACTTGGCACATGAAGGAGGATGAGTTCTATTACTTATACTTTCCTAAGACCTGGATGGATAGGCCTATTCCTCTGCTCTTGGCTGTTTCTAGGTATGGGAGCACTAACTAAGGAAGGCGCGGGCATAAACGGATGTCCCTGAAATTGAGGGTGGTTCTCTCCATGGAATCTAGACTGACTGAATCCCCACTGCTCTAATCTAGCTTTTTAATTCTCACTTACTCTCTCCCTCTCTTTTACCTTATCAGCTTCAATCTGTAGGGCATGTATCATCAGTCGAGAAAGGTCTATCTACCCATTAAGCATTGCAGATCTACACATTTTCACAACGTAACTCAACATGTCGATCACAAACTTGCTCATGATGGTCCTGGACTCAGCCATCATACTAGGAGCATATTTGGATAACTAATTGAATCTAAGACAATGCTCCTATGAATTTCTATATATTTTCTTCCCTCATCTCAAGAGAAAAGAATTTTTCCAAGAATGCATCCTGGAATAACTACCAAGTTATGGGAGCAGCATCCTTCCCTCTACTCATCATCCATATCTCTACCCATTTATATGCATAATCTAGGTGATCTTTCGATAGGAAGCCAATTCAACACTCTCCTCCTCAATCATATGCATAATCTGGGTGATCTTTCTTACTTAATCCAAGTACATCTGTGGGTATTCATCTACCTTCAACCCATAGAACTCAGGTGGATTCATCCGTATAAAGTCACGAACTCAAGCTGCAGCAGAATTATTCTCTTGCAGAGGTAGAATAGTAGCCTAGGTGTTAGCTTGAGCATTGGCGATACCTGCCTGGGCTAGCACTTGAAAAGCTACCCAAAGTTCCTCATGAGACACATGCTCGTTCAAGGGATCAACGGGTTGAGGTTGCTCATTGTTTCTATGAGCTCAATGAGGAGGCATTGCCTTTTATAAGAGAGGACAAGTTAATCATAGATAAAGAGACAGTTTTAGGCATGATAAAATTTAGAAACAAAGAAATGACTTTTCCTAAAATGTTCCGTAGACTCTTGCTCATAGATGTGGCGCGCTACACACTAATGATCCATACTCTATGTAACGTGGCTTGTCAGACTCCCTAGGACTCCTTAAATGTTAGGCTCTGATACCAAGCTTTGTAATGCCTTAAAAATTCATCCCGAGATGCCCACGGTGCTTAGGGATACATGTAGCCCTAAGCTAACCCTCAGAGCTAGACACTACCTCAAGGAATTCAATTCAACAATAGTCATGCACAAGAAAGGGATATACCACATCGAGTTCAAGTGAAATACTGTAGAATACTAGACTGTACAACCAAAATATATTGAATGTCTATACATACCAACCCTCTAGTCTGACAAAGCCTCTATACATCAAAATCCAGGAGCCATTGGGAAAAACCACCAACTGACTTAAACAGTACTGAAAGCCATAATAACATAATGATATCACCAAAAATATAGACACGTTCCTCAAACCATGAGGACTCACCATTGAGGGAACATAGTTGAGGCACTCGAATATTGCTAACGTGGCTGCGTCTGAGTACTTGAACCTACATTATGAGAAAATGTAGCCAATAGAAAAATATGTGGGTCAACACTTTGGAATGTACTAAGTATGTAGGGGTGTATGCAACAATGCAAATATCATCATCAATTTGATAAAAGTATGCATATGTACAATGATGGCTCACTTGGGTTAAGTTGGATTGAAACATACTTTTTATGATCTCACAGTAAATAAATCATATGATAAAAACCTCATAAATCATTATAAATAACTCAACTCTTTAACTCAAGACGCGGAGTGACTCGTCAATTCAAGAAACTCAACTCTTATGGACATAGGAGGTTCTTATAACCGACATACACCGTGAAAGCTACATGGAGTCCAACATTTTTCCCTCCTAAGGAGAGAACCCCACATTGTTGGGAGCATCGTACTCTTGCAGGGAGTACAATCTCAATTTAGTGATCACAATCTCATACTCGTCCTCTAGCGTACAAATATCAATACCAATCCTATGGTGGCATGTAGTTTTAAAGGAAATACCATATTTCCTGCTAGGTACTAAATACTACTCCAAGACAGAAGCTCAGAACACGTTAGAAAATCTACCACAAACATCACAAGGGTCTATCATGAAGATCAAATCAAATATCTTTCTCATTTATCAAATCATAATCAATTTGTGGATTCCTAACTCGACTCAAATCAAAACAATCTTTATCAATATCAAAATATATCAATACATTAAATCATGGAAACATCAATAACTTTGAGAAAATATCAAGACTTATTGTAACAACTCAATCTCATGAATCAATATACTCAATAATCCAATTTGTCATAAGGAATCTTAAAGCTTGACACATATCTTG
Source organism: Capsicum annuum (assembly GCF_002878395.1). NCBI lineage: Eukaryota > Viridiplantae > Streptophyta > Magnoliopsida > Solanales > Solanaceae > Capsicum > Capsicum annuum. The sequence goes on from NC_061117.1 coordinate 58,782,864, forward strand.
AAAGCACTGGAAATATCAACTCACGGTAGAAATATGAAATGCACAATATTAAATATCAAGTCATAAATTAGGAATAAAAAAATAATCATGTATAACAAAGATTGAACAATTTATATTCTAATAATCTCATGATGAAGTAATTTGGGTATAAACCCACTTGCAAAATCATATAAATCCATGATAGAAATCAAAGCTTTTGGTATAAGAACAAAAGAATTTCTCTTGTTCAAAACTCCACATACCTTAATCTTTGAAATTGGATGAATTCTAGTGCTTGAGACTCTATCCGCACTTGCAATAAATGATTCTCGAAGCCCACACTCTGAGTAACTTTATTCTTAAAGAAATCTTGAAGATTTATGGATGATTTTTGAAAGATTAATGTCCTTAAATAAAAACCCTAGATATATTTCTTAAGAGAATTGGAAGAGAGAATGAAGAAATTAGGGTTTAGATGAGAATTCTCATATATAGGGGTCTCCAAAAGATGAAAAAAGACCAAAATACCCTTGCAAAAACATCCTTTAATTGCTAAAAAAAATAGTTGACGACATTCATGATAAGTCGTCAGACTTGTGACAAGTCGTCATGAAATGTTGTCACAAAAGGGTGGATTTTACGATTTTCTACTTAAGGTTGACAACATTGGTGATAAGTCATCACACTTGTGATAACTTATCACAAAATGTCATCACTGGGGTGGAAATCTTCCTAAGGCTGACGACATTGGCGATAAGTCCACATTTGTGACAGCTTATCACAAAATATCGTCACTCAATTTTTTAGCCTGACATGCTGGAGTAAAATGGGCATAACTCTTGGATCCGATACCAGATTTGGGTGAAATTGGTATTGTTGGAAATCTAATTCAATTATATATATTTTATTAGGTCATGAGATCAATAATTAATAGTATAACGAGAGATATGCTTATTTAAAGTTGAATATGGCAATATCCTTCCCAAGAATTCAATCGGTAAGGAGTGTTTTGATTCAACTAATCACTAGGACATCTTTGAGGCCTTAATACACATCACCCTTGATCATAAAACAACAAAAGAACTATAATTTACTTCTCATGTGCTTAAGTCATGGTTACACTATTGGTTAGAGTCTCGGGGTATTACAATTATGCTACAAATATGTTGTATATATTTAAAACAAATTGCTGGGTAGTTATAAAGACTAATCTTGTGGGGAGAATTGACATAGAGAATGTGTTAGATCGGGTATACTAGAATGAAGTCACAATTGTTGATCAAATAGTGGATGCTGAGTTGAAAAACCATCTAGTACATCCTAAATGCATATTAGAAGAAGTTTGTGATGATCAAATAATTGTCATTAATGGATGAGGGAAATTATTTAATCTGGCAGGATGAATGGGACACTGAAAATTAAAAAAATAATAAGGAAGAATAGAAGAATGATGAAAATGAAACAACAAGGAGTAAGATTAGGAGAAATATACTATCATATTTTTTGGTTACCATTAACTATTTGTTGATACTTATGATTACTTATATGTTATAATTTAAACTTGAATTCAGTGACATTTGGTGGTGATGGTGCTTGGACTCATATTAATAAGAGTTCAAAGCCAACTACTAAAAGTAAATCTAGGATTCCTATAAAACCTAATGAATATTCCATGTCGACTTTCGGTCCAGTCACAGATGCACACTTCTTTATCATGGCGGTCTTATGGCCCCTGTGACACTAGAAATCCTATAGATTATCATGGTATGACAAATAAATCACTAAGACTAAATAGTTTTTCTCTACATACTTTAGGCCTTTATATATAGGGACTTTGATATTATTATCTGGCACTCCATACCCTCAAAATTTATTCCACCACTTCTCAGGTTGCATATTAGAAATAGTTGTAACTCTTATGTGCAAAAATCTAATCTTCTATTGACTCAGTGTTATGTACTCTCAACAGTAGGATCTTCACCTTCACTTTCACCTCCATGTAGATGATGATACTGATATGGATCTGATTGGTCTAGCACTTAGTGTTACTAACCGAATTTATACAATGTTTACCGAGATATATCATTATAAGTTTATTTTCTTAATTGATAAGCTTATTTTATTTTTTATCTTCATTAATTAAAAATGTATGAGTTCACATATTTTAGTAGATGGTTTCCCTCATCAAATGAAGTTATTAGGGTTTCAAGAAAGAGTCTTTGGAGGCTTTATATGCATCCTTGGCTCACTTAGGGAGACATTCCAGTCGAGGATCGATAAACCATGTTTAATGATTTCAGGTATATTGAATTAATTATTATTTTGTTAAATTTAATATTATATATATATATATATATCATCCAACACTAGTCAATTGATTTTCAGACAATGTGTACCTGGTTGAAAACACACAATTGAGCTATTTCCATGATTTCTTAGAATCATATTCGTGCGAGGGTAAGAGATTGGCTTGAACGCTTTAGGTATACGGGAGATATTGGATAATGGATTCTTAAGGAAATGTATGATGACTTGTATATTTATTGGGATTCTCCTGAATATAAGGCATTGCTTGAGAAAAATAAAGAAGCTAGGACCAGTTTAAAAGATGGCTCGTTGTACATATGATGAGCAAAGAGTGTCGAGACTATATTTTTAAATGGTAAGTAAATAACCTTAGATTACAATTTATATGATTATATAAATTTCATTAAATACTAGTTGATTATGTTTATTTACTTTTCATTTGCAGATAAAAGAATTGGGTCGTGAACTAACTCACCTTGAGATCTTCTAACGAACTTATATAAGAAAAATCACGAATGAGTCAGAACCGAATGTATGGGTTGAGAAAAGCGCTTAAAATGTCAATGTAAGACTTATACTTCCTTGCCTTTAATAGTTTAATTTACTTCTAATAATGGGTAGAGGTTCACAAGGCTTATGAAACTAGAGTTTATTACAGTTCTGAATCAATATTTCCAAATTATAATTTCAGTGCCCCTTTCAGATGTTTTAATAATTGGAGTTTATTTATCATTGATTAACTAGACATTATTTGCCTATGGTTAATTACTAAACTTCTAAGTATTTTCATTCAAAAAAGTTATATCGAGTCACATAATAAGACAGTTTAGTAGGAATGCTCAAAAAGTGATAATGCTTACTAATATGACTTGAAATGTTGCTTTCTTGTAGTTTTACCTTTCCATTATTTTTAAATACTTCTTTAGTGAGACAAAAGTTAGAAAAATAAACTAGAGTACATGTAATAGTATGCCAATAAATTTGGTGAAGTTTGCATCTAGATTGACACTACTATTGCATCTTAGTACACATGTAAGTTTACGTGGTCACCCAAGTAGTAAATTAGCCTTTAAAAGCCCAGTATTAATCCCATAGGGACTTGTGGTCAACAATAGTCTAATTCTAGCATTACTGAATAGATTAAACTACTAATTGTAACTAAGAAACTAATTGAGTTTTGAAGTTAAAAACTAACTGGCAAAAGGTAACAAAGGTATGAAATTTGAATTGCATTCAATATACGAAGAGCTCCAAGGTTGTGGCCTTTACTTCACATTCATGCACAACTATTATTTTTAGACGGTGTTGGTGTTTATCATGATTGTTTATTTATGGAGTTGATATTATAACTTGGTAATGGTCATCTTCAAAGTCATCTACCCTAATTAATCTCACAATTAAATTGTTGAGTAGGGATATGAGTCTTTAATTTGGATGCGTTAAACTATCTTCCCATTTTGTTAATCAAGTGGGGCATTTAGGCATATCTATATCTTAATTGCTAAACATACTTTAAAAATTAATATAAAATGATTAAATACATGATCCACACATCTTACATTCTTGATTCCATCCCTCCACTCATATGGCCAATTCGTTTTGGGACATAGATGTATCCTAAAGTCCATGACGCTTTAGAATCGTATATCAAGACTGCAAAATAATCAAATAATTGATAAACATATAAACAAAATTTAACCCATAATTAAACAATCATTTTTGAGGCCCAAACACAATAATGAAGGTGTTTATCCACTCATAGTCCTACAAAGAATCACCATACATGATTTTATTAAGTAAAACTAAAGAAAGTAAAGTTTGAAAACAAATAAAACTAGTTTGACCCCCTTGCTTTCTTATCTTCTCTTAAATTCGTGTATTGATACAAAGATGGTAGGAAATTTGGACTAAGTGATCCTTTTATAGTGTTTTAGGTCGTCCATTTGTACCACAACACGAATATGTAATCATTGATAGCATTACCCATCACTTAAGAATATGAAAAATCACTTTTGTTCATTTTTGTGCCATGGTTGTAGCACACCCTTATCACGGATGTCCAAGGGTATATCACGCACTTATTGATGTTGGGTGTATTTATGCATTCTAGAGTTACTATTCTAGCCTTTATAACTTTGTTTTGAGGATGATTCATGTGCTATATGGGTTAATAATGAGATTAATATGCATTTAAGTGTTAAAACATGTGTTTATAATGTTAAAGTGAATTCCAAATAAGTTTGTACATGAAAGATTCATTTAGAGTTCAACCCAGAAAACTAGTGTTACTAGGTTGAGCTAAGTGCTTGTCTAGTAGGTCTCATTAGATATTAGTGTGTTTAATGAGTTCCTTATGGTTTAAATGTGTTATTATGAGTTGAATAACTTTTTTGTACTAATCAAAGTTCAATTTTATTGAGTGTACAGCTGGAACTATAATTTGAAGATTAACATGAATTAACTAGGCTTAGCTTTTGTTTTCATTCATCGTTATGAGTAGTGTGTTGTATTTGTCTCCTAATTTGTGATGTGTGATTGTGTATGAAGATTTGTGATCTTAATATAATGATATTTTGATGTTGAAAAGGCTTAAAATTCATCGGAAAGACACCCCAAGTCAAGGGATGAAAGATTGGAGGACCAACACTTAACCAAAATTCGGAGAGAACTTCCAGAGGCTCAAGACGATATGGAGGCGATGCCCTACTTGGAGTGGTGCTATAAGCAGGTCTCAGACTCACCTAGTGTAGTGCTCTATCCAAGGAGGCACCTCGCCTATAGCGGTGCTCAACCAAGGGCAGCACCCTCTCTACTCCCAAGCTCAATAACTGAATGTTTCTAATTTGAACACGGACTGGGCTTACTCCTATACTATAAATACATGTTGTATCACGTTTTTATATATATTTGAACATATTTTAGAGATCAAGGGGCTTCTACAACTTCATATTTAGGTTTCTATTATTTTAATTCAGTTCATACATATTTTTAGTCGTTAATTAAAACTTTGTGATTATTATTATGACTATGCGTGGCTAAATGCCCTTTTCCAGGATTGAAGCCACGAACATGAGTATTATTATTTTGAATTAAGTTCATTTAATTTGCTTGTCATTAATGCTTGTGTGTTCATATTTGATTTAACTATTTTAAGGATTCGCAACCCTTAGAATACATCAATTATATACCTTTTGAACTCGGGAGAGGGAATAGGGGATAGAATATAGAGATGAACAAAGTATGGTTTGTATTCCTTTATGAAATAAGGAATTCGGATTAGTTTATAGGATAGAAATGTACTTAGATACCTTACTTGATAAGCATGTAAGATGATAGCTTAAAGAATTAAGTTGACTATTACATCCCAACTCAACGATGTAGTTGTAAGGTTAAACTTAAGTAAAGGATTCGAGGTCGGGAGACCATGATCATGCAATTAACTCTATGAATCTACAACCAAGATAAGCAAGTTAACGAATGAAATTCAATACATAGTAGGATTGCTCAATGAGCTTTAACCCTGGGTTTTCTCCTATTGATTGTTTCAAGATCTTTGCATTATGTATTGTTTACTTTTCTCAAGTTATAAATTACAAACTCTCTTTTTGGTTTGCTAGAATCAACTGAATCTAAACTGTGAACTAAAATAGAATTATTGTGGAATCAAGTCTCTATGGGATTGGTAGTTTACTTTCATTAGGCCACTTTACTACTTTATAAGATGACATATACTTGTGTGTGCGCTTGGGCACTGTCAAGTTTTTGGCGCCGTTGCCGGGGACTTAAAATTTGGCAACTATTTAGTTTTTTTTTTTTAGATTTATTAGGTGTTTTTATGCTTGGTCTAGGTTTTGTGATTACAGAAAATATGTTTTAAGGTTAAAAAGCTGGCAAGGGATAGGGATTTGGTTGAACCAAGCCCCAAACCATAATAACACTTCTATCAAGGAAGGAGAGACACAATCCATCTCCCCTAATTTCCAAAAATAGAAGAAGACAAAGAGAATCCCGCTATAATTGCTACAGAATAACAAGCACGCAGGACAATTAGGGAAGTGGCAGTCCTACTTCCGACTAACTTAACTTCCCCAATTCAAAGACCAATTGTTGGGTGGAATTTTGAGTTAAAGTACAATATGGTGTAGCTTCTTATCAGTAGTGGATAGTTTGCAGGGCTTTCATACGAGGATCCATAAGTCTACATGCAGACATTCATTGAGCTTACTGACACATTCATTCCAACTAGGCTGATTATATTATGTGAAGCTGACACTTTTTCCCCATTCACTATTGGGGGAAGCTAAAAGGTGTTTGAATATGGACTCAGACAATTCAATCACATCATGGGATGACTTAGCTCTAAAGTTCTTCATCTGATTCTTTCGATCAGGCAAGACTGCGAAACTTCATAGTGAGATAGTGAGGTTTAACCAGAAGCTTGATAAAAATCTATATCATGATTGGTAATGCTTCAAGGCCCTTTTTTGGGTTGTCCACACCACCAATATTCCAATGAGGTACTTGCTAATACTTTTGTAGAAGCACGTGATCACAAGGCAGAGATTTTGCTAGATTCAACCACAAGTGGTCAAGCGCTAGAATTGACTTATGATGAGCTGTACACATTATTGAACCGCATAGCACAAGAAAATTTAGAATGGCATTCAGATTCTAGAAGTACCAAAAAAAATTACTGGTGTATTGGAGGTTGACTAATTCACTGTATTATAAGCTTAGGTTGGAGCATTGCAAAATATGATAACACTCAGTTCAGCAACTTGAAATTAGGAGCTCTACAACCTACAGTAGCAGTTAATGCAGTTCATCAAGCTAGTGGTTGGTGTGAGATCTACAAAAATAGTGGCCATTCTGTAGCCATGTATGCTTTAAATCTGAAATCAGTAATATATGTGAGCAACGCTCAAAGGATAAATTATGGTAATGTCTACAACCTAAAGTGGCGTACTCAGCCTTGGAATGCACAACAACAACAAATTCAGCAACCACCAGCACAAGGGAATCATTCAACTAGCAACATGGAAGAGATTTTACAACAGCTTTTAGCTAATCAAGCACAGTTGATTGAGGATATACAAAAATCACAAGCGGCCTAGAGAAGCTTAGAGTAGCAGATGGGGCAGTTACAGTAAGCATTAAATACTAGGCCTCAAGGTGGTTTCCCAGATAATACAGAAAATCCAAAGAAGGTTATGACAATCACCTTTAGGAGTGGTAAAAAACTTCAAGGAGAACCTGTAAAGGCAGCTAAGGAGGTAGATGCTGATGTGATTACTGAACAGGTAAATGAAAAAGTTGATGAAAAATCAAGAAAGTCAGAGTACTTGAAAGAAAAATTTGTTGCCTTAAAAAAGAAGAAGACGCCGCCACTACCCTTCCATCAAAGGCAAATTAAAGCAAAGGAGGATTCAATATTTAAGAATTTCTTTGACACGTTCAGAGAGCTTCACATTAACTTACCTTTGTTAGATGTTTTGGGTATGCCCAAGTATGCAAAGTACTTGAGGGATGTGGTTTCTAATAAGGTGAAATTGCAGGATGTTGGGGCGATAACACTTACTGAAGAGTGTAGCACTGTTATGACATAAAAAATCCCCAAGAAATTGAGAGATCCAGGGAAGTTTACTCTCCTAATCCAAATTAGAAGTAGAGTGGTCTATGCGTAAGTGACTTAGCGGCGAGCATAAATTTGATGCTCCTATATTTATTTGACACATTGGGCTTGGGAAATCCTGAATCGACCAAGCTGGTTTTGCAGCTAGTAGACGGGTCCATGGCATATCCGGAAAAAATCATTGAGAACGTCCTCATAAAGGTTGTTAAATTTGCTATTCCTGCTAACTTTATTTTTCTTGATTTTGAGGCATACGATTAGGTACCAATAATCTTGGGCATCCATTCTTAGCAACTGGAGGAGCATTGATTGATGTTAGAGAAGGCACACTCAAAATAAGGGTAGAGAATGAAGAGGTGGTATTTTATGTTTACAAAGCACCCAAAATAACATTCCACTATAAAGATTTATGTATAATCAATGTTATTGAAGGGGGAAAATGTGGGGTGGTTAGTCCACCAAAGACCTTTTTAGACTACCTGATTGAGTAGCCTACGCTTCTACCGCCTAAGCCTAATTTTATATTAGTTGATGAGCCTGAAAAGGCTAAAGTTAAGGAATCCGTTGCTCTTAAAAATTCACACCCAATAGGGTTGAAGATAATAAGAAGATGGAAACCAAGTGTGAGAAAATAAGGAAAAAGAATAACTAAGTCGTTAAGTTGGGTCATGCCGCAAAATAAAATTAGGCGCTGCTTGGGAGGAAACCTAAGTTAAGAAAGTATGTTTTATTTTTAGTTTTTACTATTTATTTTATGTATTTTTTGTTTTTAATTGAGACACATGTTTATGGAATGTCTGAGTACCTAAAACCTAGGCTAAGAAGCATGACAAAAATTGAGTGTGAGATCTCGCGGATCCTATTAATGCAAAATATGCTACTAGCTAGGCCTAGAGGCCTCAGAGAGTATTTATATCATTTACTTTTGAGTTTAATTTGAGGACAAAGTAGATTTTTAAGTGTGGGGTGGGAAAATTCCAAAATTTTAAAATTTTTCACAATTTAAAAATTTTTGGTGTAAGATATTCTAGTTGGTGCTACATTTGATTACATGGTGCGTGTTTTTTTTGGTAAAAGCATATGGAATAAGTGAATTGCTACTTTTGAGACTCGTAGGCTCATTTTTTGTGACTCTTGTACATTTTGGCTTAAATTTAAATTCATACTATTATTTGGTTTGAAGTTTATGATGATCCTATTGAGTCAAGTATGTGCCATGTGCGTGTAAGTTTTTTTTTTATTTCTTAATGAATGTGATGTCCAGAACTTGCCCAGTGTATGTGTAAAGCAAAATAAAGAGTGTGGGTTTAGGAGATGATTTAGAAATTTCTTTGATAGCCTTGTTGTATATCTTCTATTTGTCCTACCCTTGTGAGTTATCCTAGTTAACCCCAATTGAGCCTTTAGCCTTTTATTGGGTAGTGGCATAAGTAGACTAATCCCTTTGTTTATGGAACTTGATTAGATCTAAAATCTCCTAGGCGCTTTAATGAAAAATTAATTTAGTAAGTAGTTTGAGAAATTAAAAAAGAAAAAGGTGTAAATTGATGCTCCAAAGTAATAGTTAGTGGTGTATATATTTGATGTTTGGGGGTTTAGAGTGATATAAATAGTGTTAGAAATATTACCATGATTGTAGAAAATAAGAAAATTGAATCTTGAAGGAATAAACAATACGCCCACCATGTGTTTGTGTAAATTCTTAAAAGAGATGGGAAAAAAATAAAAGAATGGGGTAGACAAAAATGATTTAAATTGGTTATTTGAGATTGGTTTTAAATTTATAATGTAGTGTATTAAAGCGCTCAGAAAGGTTAGTCACTATTTCTAAATAGTTTCTACCCGTCCCTTAGCCTACATACAACCCGAAAAAGACCTAACTGATCCTATACGTGACATTCTAATATTAGTGGAGCACTACACTAAGGTCAATCCTATGGTTCATTGTGTGTAACTTGTGAATTCCTTGTGAGAGTGAGCGTAATTTGATACTTATACTCATCATGTTATAAATTGCTTAATTATGAGTGATATGGGTAACTCTTTTTTTGTGAGGGCACATGTTTGATGAATGTGGGTGATTTGAATGATGTCCTTGATTGACTGATAAGCATGAGTTTTCCAACTAGGTGAGTTAATTCTTGAGGCTAAGATGTTTTGGATTAGTGCTCATAAGCTTTCAATTGTGTTTGTAACATGCTTAGTGTAAAAAACTTGCATTCCATGTAGTCATTGTAGTACTAGCTTGAGTGTCTTGCATAGAGTAGAAATGTAGAGTCTCCAGCTCATGATGTTTATAGTGAAGAGTTTTTCTAGGAAGAACAAGGCTTTAAGAGTAGGGTGGTGATGTTCGGTGTATTTATGCATTCTAGCGTCACTATTCTAGCCTTCTTAGCCTTGTTTTGAGGATGATTCGTGTGCTATATGGGTTAATAATGAGATGAATGTGCATATGAGTGTTAAATCATGTGTTTATAATGTTCAAAGTGAACTCTATACAAGTTTGTACCAGAAAGATTCATTTAGAGTTCAACCTGGAAAACTAGTGTTACTAGCTTGAGCTAGGTGCTTGTCTAGTTTGTCTTGTTTGATTATAATTTGTTTAATGATTTCCTTATGTATTAAATCTATGATTATGAGTGTAATAAATTATTGGTAGTGATCAAATTTCAATTTTATTGAGTGTACAACTGGAATAATAAGTTGAAGATTAACATGAACTAACTAGGCTTAGCTTTTATTTTGATTCATTGTTTTGAGTAGTGTGTTGTATTTGTCTCCTAATTTATGGTGTGTGATTGAGTAGGAAGATTTTTGATGTTGAAAAGTCTTGAAATCCATGGGAAAGATACCCTAAGTCAAGGTCTGAAAGATTGGAGGACGAACACTTAATCAAAATTCGGAGAGCAACTTCCAGAGGCTCAAGGCGATGTAGAGGCGATGCCCTACATGGAGCGGGGCTATAAGCAGGGCTCAGCCTCACTTGGAGCGGTTCTATATCCAGGGAAGTGCCTTACGTGGAGTGGGGTTCAACCCAGGGCGGCGCCGTCTTCACTCCTAGGCTCAATAACTGAACGTTTTTAATTCCAATACGGGCTGGGCTTACTCCTACGCTATAAATATATATTGTATCATGTTTTTACTTATAATTGAACATATTTTGGAGAGAAAGGAGATGATAAAACTTCTTCTTTAGGTTTTTATTATTTTAATTTAGTTCATACATATTTTTAATCATTAATTTCAACTTTATGATTACGATTATGACTATGCGTGGCTAAACGCCCTTTTTCGGGGTTGAAGTAAAGAACATGATTACTATTATTCTGAATTAAGTTTGTTTAACTTGCTTATCATTAATGATTGTGTGTTAATATTTGATTTAACTATTTTAAGAATTTGCGACCCTCATAATACATCAATTATCTACCTTTTGAACTCGGGGGAAGGAATAGGGGATAGAACATGTTGATGAACAAAGTATGATTTGTATTCCTTTATGAAATAAAGAATTTGAATTAGTGTCCAGGACAGGGATGTACTTAGATACCTAACATGATTCGCATGTAGGATGATAGCTTACAGAACTTAAGTGGACTATTACATCCCCGCTCAATGATGTAGTTGTAAGGTTCAACTTAGGTAAAGGATTAGAGGTTGGGAGACCATGATCATGCAATTAACCCTACGAATCTACAACATAGATAAGAAAGTTAACAAATGAAATTCAATACATAGTAGGATTTGTCAAGGTGTTGTAACCCTAGGTTTTCTCCTATTGATTTTTTCTAGATCTTTACATTACACATTATTTACTTTTCTCTAGTTATAAATTACAAATTCTCTTTTTGGTTATGCTTGCATCAACTGAATCTAAAATATGAACTAAAATAAGATTTTTGTGGAATCAAGTCTCTGTGGGATAGATACTTGGCTTTCATTAGGCCACTTTACTAATTGATAAGACCACGTACACTTGCGTGTGCAGTTGAGCATTGTAACTTATCATGGATGCAAACCATTTTTTACAAGATTATCTTGGAGGCTTTTGGTCGTTTCCCACTCGTGGCCTCAGAAATTCTAAATTTCAACATCTTGAACTCCTCTCTTTTGCATATGATTTCCTCACTTTTTTGGTATCTTTCAACTTTACTTTTAAAATTTTTAGCTTCCAAAATTTCTCTTTACCTCTCATGTTGTCTTCTATAACATTTAAAATCACTAATTAGTGCACACAACATAATAGAATTCATCAAAACAAACTAGAACAACACATAGCTCAAGCTAGTAACACTAGTTTTCTCGTCTAAACTCTATGTAACCAATATGATTCTATACTTATTTCTCACACACCTTCAACATTATAAAGGAGTACTTTAATATATATATGCTCAATTATATCATTAAAAACTTATTATACAAACCAAAAGTACTCAAAAGAAGGCTAAATGCATATAGATAATGATACTTAGGTTCATAAATCCACCAAAGATCAACTACCATTTGATCTTCTCTTTTTATTGAACTTGTTATATCTTGAAATACTGGAGAGCACATCTCTTATTCATTCTCCTACGTTACAAGGCACAAGTAAAATTCTAAAATTTGTATTCCAACTTCCGTGACAAGCCATGTGAAATCTCTTTTATTATTTAATTAGAAATTGAATATTTATAACAACCTCATTCTGTGTGTGTAGATAAAGTTGGTTACTGCTTCAGTTTCTGCCACTACTTATTAATATAAATTTTGCATAGTAAGTCTCTTAAACTTCAAATATCCATGTGATATTTTATTTTTTAAATTTATTTTATGTTGTTAGGTGTTTGAGGCATGGTATATATTGTTGGGTTAGTGATGTATTACAATAACTCTTTAACTATTTCTTAGAGTTTTTTCTAGTTGTTTAAAAACTGAATCTTTATGATCATGAGCAGTGAAATTTCAAATGATGTTCTATTATAGTGGTATTGATTGATTATTGGGCTAAGAAGTAGCAGAAGCAAAAGTGAGATTTCAAATACTACTTTTTAGGAAAATAAGTTGGTTTCTTATTATTTTCTTATATTCAATATGCGAGAAAAAATATTAAAATTTTACATTATGCTCCACCTTTCTTAGTAATAGTAAAATATACTAACATTTCTTTTTTTAATATGTAGAATGAATATAAATGCTACTTGTCTGAGTTTGATCCAACCACACTTGCACAGGAGGAAGCTACTCAAATTTGAACTAAAAAAATAGCGAGAGGAATACAAAAAGTGAGAGTCTATGGGATGAGTTTCAAAATAAAGTATGGCACATCCACTCAGGATTGACAGGAATTGGTTCCTCACGCTAAGTTGACAAAATTGAAGATGTTCAGCTAACTACTATCACGCAGTAGCTTGCACAACTTACATGTGTCTTGACACAGTCTGTTGCTGAAAATGATACCACATTCAAGACCATCGAGAAACTTAAGTAAACAATGGTCAGCATGGCTCTTCATTGTTGTCATCATTCTCCATCTCCCGATTCAAGTGGCGAAGAAGACATAGGAAGTGATGAGGAGTTAGTTGGGGCTATTCCTTAGTATTGTTTGATTTGATGCTTCTAGATACTTTTTAGTCATTCTTGAACTTAAATTTAAACTTCTAAAAAACATTTAGGATTGTTTAAGTGTTTTGAATGTTGTTACAATAATTGTCTAAGTGTTTTGGATTTGAATTGATTGTTTAAGTATTGTCTAGTTGGATTGCTTAAATGTTTTGATAGTGTAGCGTATCTTGAGTTGTATGATTTTGTATCAGTAATGTGTGTTGTATTGGGGTGTATATATTGAATGAATTTTCATTTGGAAGGTCAGATGTAGAAAATACATATTTCTGTATCCAAAAAATGCAGAAAAACGATGAATAAGGTTGCTTTTGTCTGTCACTTTTCAGTAATTTTTCAAAATAAATTTCTAAAAATGTGTCAGTGTCCTTCACTATCTAAAAAATATTTTTTAAAAAAACATTGTTTCCCATTGCTTTTTCCTTTCATTATGAAGAACAAAAAGCGACGGACAATGTCACTTTTTCTGAAAAAAATTATTTTTTTACAAAAAGTAATGGAGAGCCTCACTTTTGCTTAAAAATACTTTTTTCTTCAAATATAGATGTTGCCCATCGTAAAATAAAGAAGCATTGTCCGTATTTGGTAAAATCATCGGGCCTTAGTATGATGCAAGTGACTGAACCAGTTTTTCTTCTAGTTGACAAAAAATGATATTGTCTATCGCTTTTGGCCATTGTATTTGGTCAATTTTTAATAGTGAAATGAACTCAAATTAACATTGAGGACTTTACTTTCAATCATTTTTAGGCTAAATGATTCACAAATTGTCGACTTGGCAACATCCCCAACTTAAATCTGCTTATGTTTGAGTAATTCAATGCACATGCAACAAAATCAACCATGTCTTCAAAATGATATTTCTTTGAATCTTAGACAGATGCTTCTTTGTGAAAAAATATTTGCGATCATGATAATTTGAAAACAATGACCTAAGTATCACCTATAAAACCTCAATTCATGAATATAAACCACCAATATTGACAAGTCACTACCAAACCAAGCATACGCTCATAGCTTTTAACCATGATTAAAAAATATTCTCAAAAAATTCAATTACGTTCCCTCACAACAAAAATATATCACCCCTCAAGATGCAATAAACTATAAACAAGGGACTATAACAACTCACTCTCGCTTTTAAAAATGATCATGAACATAAGTACCATACCATAAGCTCCTTCGCACCACAATTATGCATGTTATGTTGGAGATCACCAAACTCTTACTTTGGATTGTAGCATAAAGAATGAGTAAGATAGGATAAATTAGAGTTATAGTGAATCTACCCTCTTAAAGTATCACATGATAAAAAAAACTAAATTCATTTTCAAAGCTTACTTCTTGTGACACACTATGGACCAACTCTACAAGATTCGCATGTCATCTTCTTCCTTCTATACATTGTCCTAAGTTGGATTACAGTATCACCTAAATACTTCAAGATGAGTTTAGTTCAAAAGAGGGGACTGTAGCTAAAGGGTTTTGACATGTAATAAGGTTATCTTAGAAATAGGTTCCAAAGCATAATTGGGAAAAAGTCGGACACACAACTCACAAACGTGATGTCTATTTGGTTAATATGAAAGCTCGCTCTCATTTAATGGCGTAAGGTTATCTCTCAACATCACAATACTCTTTTCTGAGTGATAGAGATACTGATAAACATATAGATGGACTCCTTGAATAAGGTCAAGTCAAAACCTTAGCACTCATTGCACTTAATCACGTACCACATTCATAGCACAAGTCAAAGAAGGTAGTCAAGTAGTAAAAATAAGACGTGTATTCACATAAATGAGTTCCTAACTATTCCAACTTAACCATATAAAATTGTAAAATGCTGGGCATTTTTTTAAGGGTGCAACAATTTACAAATCAAATTTTCATTTTTAAAGATTGTAAATGTGAAAATCCTCCCCAGGAGTACTATTCAAGTCAAGGTATTCTATTATTAGCACACTTTTCTCTTAAGTACTAATGTTAAGAGGATTTTATTTATCAACTAAACTATGAAAATCCATTAAAGAAAGGAAATGAAAATGGAAATCTCACACACTCAAATCAATCCAAAATACATGACCCTATAAAGGAAGAAATCATCTAGAATTATCGCAAACCAAATCCAAATTTCCAATAGTATCATCTGAATTATAATATCCAAATCAAAACCAAAACTACACACAAAAATAAAGTATCAAAATCACAGCCAAATATTAAATAACAAAAATAAATACCCCTAACTCAAATATAAGAGTTTTCCTCAAGGAAATATGATGAATATAATTAAGAAGAATGAGTGGAAGGGTCTCTCTAAATAGAACTAGGCTTGTGGTAATGACTAGATCGTAGAAGAGTCCTCTGTTTAGGCACCAGTACTTGACTTAGGTCCAGAAATGGTCTGTGGGGCTGGATCTAGTGTGATGAAAGTTTCCTCTATATCAATAGTGAGAATACTTATCTGATGAAAGGTGTCTTTAGTGGCCTTGGATCCACTATAACTAATCAGGGAAGTCTTCTGACTAAACTTTGCCAAAGTTTCCTCTAATATAACCTGATGTGTAGCTAGCACATTAGCCGCTATCATCTTAGCAATTTTATCAACTATCTCATTACCATCAATCTTCTCATTGCTAAAGCACGATCACCCTCATCCTCATCTTAATCCTTTAGAACACTCTCCTGACTAGTGTCTGAGTTAGGTATGAGATGGTATAGTCTAGAGATCTATCAAGTTAGGGAACCAAAGATAGTCCATATGAGTTCACAATGAAGCAAGCTTAGTCTTCTTCAAGGACAACCCTTCTTCTAGAACTATAGGCTACTGTGAGGTTCTCAACTCATCTAGCTTGGCACCATATAATCTCTAAGTCTCATAAATCCCTCTAATCTCCTTAATAATGGTCAATAAAGCTACCTTAATCACATCCTAAATCATTCAAGGCATTTATTACTCCAACCTAGAAAACTTTACATTAGTTGAGTTTGTCTTAGTGGCCCCTGTATAATAAAATACTAAGCCAGTAGGATTCCCTAAATGTCTAGATTAGTATATGGTTAAGGATTTTATGAGAAAAGACCTACAGAAGAACATAGAGGGGTAGGGGCTGCATTAGTAGGAGTGGGTTGGTTGGCACTACTATCAAGGTTCTCAATGTCAATCACTGCGGAAAATCCACCTGGGTTTTCCTTTTTTCTCAGCTTGTATAGTCTCAAATCTCATAAAGACAACAATATATATAATTGTGAACTCAACATGTTTCTTCTTGTCAAAAGAAAACTTAGCTCAGTGGCATAGCCTAGCAATAAGGAATGGGACGCAAAGAGAAGTATGATTTTTTTTGAGCCCATAGAAATCCCTAGGGAAACTATCGAACCTAAACTTAGTTGCACCTTCAAAATAATGGTCCCCAATAATAATTCCTTGGGGTGTCGAAGGACTGTCTCATTTTGGAAAGGCATAAGGTTGCTACAGACAGATCTCAACCAATATTAGGCCTCGATGTGGATATCACTTTGTTCAATAAAAACACTTTGGTATAATGCATGAGGCTCCACCATCACCCAACAAAGGGGCTACGTACCATGAAGATCATAACCTCTTTCAGTGCACGGGTAGCAAAATAGTGCGTATTATTTATTGGGACCCAATAATACAATGGATAAGGTCCTAATCACTCTTCACCTTCACATCTCGAACTACCATGATATCTCTAATTTCTTAGGGTTTATTTTTATTTATGTTTGCAGGCAATAACTTCCCATAAGATTCGTACGATTTATGCATCCAACTTTCCACATATTACTTATAAGTCTCAGTAAAGACTTCAAAATCACAATACCTTAAGAAAACAAAATTCTTGGGTCATTTCCCTCAAACCCATTTGTTCTCAATAATTTTTCCCCGATTATTATGCATTTTTAGGGAACTTTGAATCGATTGAGGAACCAATAACCCATCATGGTATAAGGATTTGAGGCTATACTAGAGCTTTGCTAAAACCTATTATTCTTCATGGTAGGTTCAACTCCCTGCATATTAAGTGGCTCAAAAACTAGGGTGATATTGCCTTCCTTCAAGGTAGACAAGTTATATATCTCTAAGTTGGAACTATGTTCTGTGCTTGGCTTCTTAGTGATTAGGGACTTTCTTTATCCTTGTTCAAATTCTACCCTCTTATTCTTTTGAACATCTCTTTTGGATTGTGAATGGCCCTAAATTTATACCCCTTTGGGCTTCCTTTTATGTAGAAGGAGTGTGGGTGCATTTCTTTGTAAAGGGCTTAGATCAAACCATATCTACAAATATAATAAATAATGCACTAGACTAAGGTTAGCAACACCAAAATATTTTAGAGGTGCATAGCTAAACTACTTAGGTGATTTGCCAAAAGTTTGGCAAACTTCAACCTCTATCACCAAACTTAGAAATTGGCAGGATTGAGTTTGGCAAAGAAAATTTAGAATTTGATGATATTCCAAATATTTTGGTGCCACTCAATGAGAATTGCCAAATTTGCACCTTAATTAGCCAGCCTCACTACCACTTTATGTAATATGGGAGTTCTTTGGCTATATGTCATGTAGTTTGATGCATCACCAAAGTGTGATCTTCTCCATCTTGAATTTTCATACCCATTAAACCAGTTCAATTTCTATTCTAACCACACTTGTTCATGGGTACTTAGAATCCCCCAAGTTTGAATAGTAAAATAATGAATTTGATAATCTTTCCTTAAGAATGACATCACCCAAACTATCATCGAGAAAAATCATTCAAATTTGAAGTTCAACCTAACACCCTATGAATTAAATCTAACTCAACTTAACTCATATATAATAATTTATATCCAATTTGATAAAATAAATACAAACCAAAGAACTTTTTTTCTTACCTAAATCGACTTTCACTAGTTCATTTCCTAATGGACAATCATATAGAGTACACCACTACAATTTCAGAGCTAAAATAAAAGTCTAATCACCAGCAGAAAAAACTCTGAACAACTTACATAAAATTCAAAGTAAACTAAGATTGTAACCTTTAGATGAGAGAATAAAATTTATTAATTAGAGATAAGTGAGCATTGAAGGTAAGGTATCGGCAAACCAATAACAACAACAATGGTGTGAGTGCATAGTAATGGTTGTGGAGAATAGATTAAAGCGAGATGAGAGTGTGTCCGTGTTTGTGTAGATCATATAGTGCAACTTTGTGAAAAAAAGGAGAATGAGGTATGGGTAACAACTACGAGAAGAGTAAGGGACGAGAGTTGAGAATTCAAACCATCTCTTCTTTACGATTAGTTCGATTATAGTTATGTGCATCTTCAAAGTGCCCGACGATGAAACAAACTGAGATAACTATCACTAAAAATTGTCGTGTCCATAGTTTGGAGGCTTGGTTGGGAAAATACGTTTGGTGATTGGAAGGTACATTGAAAAAAGGCTCGATGATTTGCCAAAAATGAAAAATCTTTGTCAAAATCACAATTCTCATGCCCTTAGGAGATTAAGTTAGGTAAAAGACTTCAGTGATACATCAACGTGTTTCGCAAATCACCAAAGCCTCTTCCCTGGAGCTTGATGCATGATCCCCCATATTTATCTAGTTTGTCTTTTTTTATAATATTTATTCCATATTATAACCCCATCATACACCTTCACAAAGAAAGAAAGTTATTCAAAACAACAAAAAGATAAAACATGGGTTGCCTCCCAAGAAGCACATTAGTTATCATTGTGCCACAACTTTTTTTCTCATCAATAAAGTATCTTTGAAATGGAGTGCCTTAACTTAGCAACTCTGGGGCCACCAATATAAAAATGCTTCAAATAATGGCCATTCACTGTGAACCTTCTCTCCTCATGTCCTCCAACTCAATTATACCTCTACGATATGCATGTACTATTTTGAAATGCCTAACTATTTGGACTTGAGTTTTCCCATAATGAGTCTCAATTATTAATAGAAAATCAACACTTTATCCCTTTCTCAAACTTCTTAAATATCTTGGAATTACATCATCTCTTTATTTGCACTTTGTATAGATCTGAGCTTTCATAGGAGTGAAGGCAAAACATCCCTAATTTTTTAATTACTTTACTCTAGATTTAGAAGCCTTCTCCGAAGCCATGTTTAATTTTTTAAAATCACAGTGAGCATGATGTTATACTAAACTAGTAGGTGACACATCTTCCCAAAAAAATTGATAGGGAGACATTTCAATTGATATTTGAAAAGGTGTTTGATATCCCTAAAGAGAATTATCCAATTATCTTGCCCAATCGGTTTGACCCACAGTGACGGTCTTCTTTAAGATTGCCTTAATCTATCTATTTAATACTTCAATGTTGCTACTCACTTAAGGATAGCAGGGGTTAACAAAAAATTTTTTGATTCCATAGTTTGGAGTGATGCACCAAACATTCTATTACAAAAGTGAGAATCATGATCACTAATAATTGCTTGAGGAGTTCTGAACCTTGTAAATTTCTGTGTTATTAAGAAAAATATAACACTTTTGCTCTCATTATTTGGCAACATGATTGCCTTAATCTGCTTTGATACTTAATCAACAGCCTCAAAATATATTTTTTTCTGTATGAGCTTATGAAGGGCCTCATGAAATCAATTATATTACCTCAATATAGGGATTTAAGGGAATCTTATTTCTTTTTGAATTTAACATTGCATTTAAGATCAGACCAAATCATAAGCATTCCGACAAAGTGTAGGCCAATAAAAACCACTTTGAAAAACTTTAGCAGTTGTCCTTACACCACTATGGTGTCCATCAAACCAATAAGAATGGTAGGCCTCAAGAATGGACTACATTTCCAATTCCATAGCACACATATGCATTACTTCATCTGTGAATTTCCCAAGTAAATATGGCTCAACCTAATAATAGTTCATCACATCATGGAGGACTTACTTTCTGTAATAATGATTCATATCTTCAGGGAGTAAATCACACACAATATAGTATGCATTATCCATAAACCATGGTTCCACAACTTTCAAAAGATCCATAAAAATATTATTAAGTAAAGCCTCATTAGTGTCAATTTTCCTAACACCTCATTCTTTGAATCAAGGTAGGATATATGATCCGCCACTTACTTCTTTGAACTGTTTCTTATCTTTAACTTCAAGTTCAAATTCTTGAAGTAACAATATCCACTAGATCAACCATGATTTAGCTTCCTTCTTGTCCATAAAGTATCAATTAGCGACATAGTTAGTAAGAAAAAATTGCACAGGTTCCTTACAAGTAGGCACAAATCTTTACAAATGGATAGACCATAACTTACAATTCTTATTCATTAATCGCATAGTTTCTTTGTGCTTCATTCAAAGTCTTGTTTGCAGAGTAGATCAAGGAAAGCATTTATCATTCCTTTGGCTGAGAAATGCACCTAGCGCCAATCTACTTGCATCACACATTAGCTCAAAGCACAGTGTTCAATTTAGGGCCACATTGAATGGGGCTATTGCAAGCTTCTATTTAAGGGAATTGAATTCTCTCATACAATCTCCATCAAAATTAAATTTAGCCTCCTTTTCTATAGGTTTGCACATTATACAGGCTATTTTGTAAAAATTCTTAATGAATCGTAGATCAAAACAACATGCCCTAAGAAGTTTCATATACCCTTAATACAGATTGAAGGATCCAACTCAACAATTACTTTTCCCTTGGCTTGGTCCACTTGCATTCCTTATTCAGATATCTTATACCTAAGTACAATTCCTTTCTTTACCATGAAACAAAATTTATCCTAATTTAGATTAAGGTTTGTTTACGTGCATTAACTTTGACAAATGCTCAAGACAATCTTTAAATGTATCATCCACTACCTAAAAATCATCCATGATAACTTCCACTGTGTTTTCCATCATATCCAAAAATATTGACAACATGTACCTTTAGAAGGTGATCGGAGCATTGTATAACCCAAAAGGCTAGTGATTGAAAGAAAATGTGCAATACAAACATGTGAACATAATTTTCTCTTGATATTTAAGGGTTATAGATACTTGGTTGTGCCTAAAATATCCATCAACAAACTAATACCAACCCTGCCCCGCCAAATAATATAGTGTTTGATCTATGAAAGACATAGAGAAATAGTTCTTTTTTGCCCATGAGTTGAGGTTTTGGTATTGCATACATACTCTCTAACCCATAACTAGCCTAATGGGAAATGTACATTATATTTATTAGGAGCCACAATAATTCATCCTTTTTTTGGGAAACCATAACACTAGTCTTACCTGAGTGCTATCTGAGATTAGATACACTTTGCTTGTATCAAGGCACTTAATGATATCTTTCTTAGCCACCTCTTGTATTGAAGGGTTTAACCTCCTTTGATGTTTGATACTTGGAAAAACAACAGGCTTTAACTTTATCTTAGGAGTACAAATATCGAGAGAGATCCCGATAATTTTGGCTATAGTCAAACCAATAGTTTGTATGAATTTTTTTTAACACCAAATCTTTAACTTTCCAGACCAACAATTCCATTGAAATAATGATGGGAAAATAGAAAAGTATTATCTTGACCCTAAAATACATAAAAAAAATATTGGGGGTATCTTGAGTTGAAGCTGTAGTGGCTCTTTTATTGATGTCTTGGCGAGAGTGCTTTCTTGATTCTTTAGATCAAGGTCAAGCTTAATTGGGTGCTTGTTGTATAAGCCAATACTGGTTAAAGAAGCTACAACATCTTCATGCTCTTCAACTTATTTACCCATGTAGTTCCATAACACCATCGCTAATGGCTCATTTATCATATCAACCTCCAATGCATTGGTAACCTTATCATTAATCACATCAATAACTAAGATCACTTGCAAATCTTGAGGTTGTTTCATGGATTTGCATACATTAAAGGTGACTTCATCAATACTGAATCAAAATTTTAATTTCCCCAATTCTATATCAAAAAGAGCTTTTTTGGTATCAAAGAAGGGCCTATCTAGAATGATAGAGACCTCATACTTAATTTTACAATCTAGAGTAATAAAATTGACATGGAATATGAATCAATAGACTTTACTAGGCACATAATAGAGAACTTTGATCGATCTCTTTATAGATTGATCCACCATCCAAAGCCTAATGGTGGTGGCTTTGGGAGATCGCAAGCTTAGCTTCTTGAAAACAACAAATGGTACCAAATTTATACTCTCTCATAAATCACCCCAGGCTTTACAAACTAATAAAAACCAATAGTACAAGGAATGGTAAATACCCTGAATATTCTTTGTTTACCACCATATTACTAGAAATCATCACACTACAATTGTGTGATACTTCCATATTTTAAAATCCATTGCGCTCTTTTTGGCTATCAAGTCCTTTATGTAATTAGCGTAACCAATCATTTTTAGCAAGATCTCTACTAATGGAATGTTTACAAATAATTTTTTGAATTTATAGAGAATTTTTTTTATTTAACATCCTCCTTCTTCTTCTTGTGTATTTGTGGGAATTGAGGGGGTACCTTGATTACTGGCTTTGAAGCAGTCACAATTTCTTTGCTTTTGATAAATTTTTACTGCACTTGTTGTTTCTCTTCATTCTCAACTATATTTTCAACTTCCATTTGTATTTTAACCTTTGATTTTTGGGAGCAGGAACTTCTTCATTCGGCTTTTCAACCCTTTTTCTCTTTACACATGCTTGTTCTTCATTCTCCTTATCATTAGAGTCATCATTATGATCTACTACTTTACCACCAAGTTTCTTTCTTTTCTAAGTGAATATAGCCATAAAATGAGCATCATTCTTGAAATTTGTTAGTGTGTTTCTAGGGAGCCCTTTCTTTTTTCTAGGATTGAGGTGATCCAATATTTGGCTCAATTGGGTGTTAAGTTATTTAATCGAATATGCATGGGAAGTGACCATTTGGTTTAAGTAAGAGAAGTCACTCTTTATTTCTTTGAGAATCTTGTCACTCCATTTAACTCCCATGAGAATTTAAGCAAGGATAACTTTCTTCTTGTATTTTTTTGAGTCACTAAAAGTTGACTCTTTGACATTTTGTTAGTCATGAGGTAGGATATACCTATCACAATCATGATAGTTATCCCTCCTATCACGATCTCTCTCTTATTCCTTTTCCCTTTAATCATGATCATAATTACGATCTCTACGTTCTTGATCCTTGTCCATTTAATCTCTATCTTTATCCATCCAAACTTGATTCTTGCCTTTCCTTTGATAGGTTGGTCGGTAACCCCATATTGGATTCAATAAGAAATGGATCTCTTCATCAAGTGAATCAGCATCATCATCCTCACAAGCTCTATTTCCTCTTGGAACTATAGCATTAACTATTTTTAGGTTTGACCCCATGATGTGATTTGTCAGGAGATCCATTTATGTCATAATTCTTTCCATGTTTCATATCTCTATTCATAATTTTTCTTTTTTTATTGGCTCACATATGAAATGCAGGGAGCCCCTATAGCCACTTCAGCATGCTATGTATGCTAGCTCTACTTAACTTTGTCACTTGATCAAGCAATCCCGTAGCTACTCTAAATATTTTGTACATTAAACACTCATTAGAAAAGGTATCCACTATGTTATTATTCAAGGAGTACCAATACCAATAGAAAATTTGAAGCAACGTCTTATTGAAAATTTAATGGTTGGGCAATGAAGCAACTTTTTCTTAAATCGTAGCCGTGTTTCATGTAGGGATTCACCACTCACTTGGAAAAACCTTGTTATCTTATTTTAAATTTAAAAAATATGAGACGAAGGAAATAACCAACCGATAATAGTTTCCATTATCTCAACCCATGAAGCAATGTAAACTTTAGGAAAATCTCTTAACCAAATTACCGACTCTTCTATCAAAGAAAATGCAAACAATCAACTAGATGGATTCTTTTAAAACACTTATAATTTCAAAAGAGGTGCAAACATCTAAGAAATTCTTTAAGTGTATGTTTATGTCTTCATATGGTTGACCACCGAACATCCCCTTCATTTAAAGAAAGTGAAGCATAACTCTAGTGACATGGAAAGGTTCATTATCCATCATGGGTTTAAAATTGATAGCGCTAGCTTTTTTAGTATCTCCCAAATAATTATAATCCTCGAATTTCCCTTCAAAGGTCGCGATATCTTTACTGTGTTGACTATACTTGTCGTGTGAGCTCATATTCACACATAAGAAAGACAAAAACAACAAACAAAGTAAACTTAAACTTGAACCAACACAAGTGATTCACAATTCTAGACGAAGTGAATACTAACTTTCATTCTCCAGCAATGGCTCTATTTCTATAATGCTAAATTACACTGATATAAAGTACGCGACCTTTAGCAATATATTTACCGAACTCTTGAGAAAGATTGATACCATAAGGAATGAATGAGAAAAGTTTACCTTAGAGTGTTATAAGTCACTAGATTCTTTCTCACAATATTTAAAACACAATAAAAAATTGGGGGTTTGGTTTGAACACTTTTGTAGTTGAATTATTAGGTGTAAGTTTGATTTGCTAAAATGAGTACCTGATATTTGTAATTAATTGATGAGATACTTAGGGTGATTCTATCATGAGTGTGAATACATACATAGGTAAGTGAACAATTGTGTTAATCTAACCAAATTCATGGGTAGGCTAGATTTTAATTCTTAATGTTAATATTAAAATAAAATAATAAATTTCACATGTGGGTTTAGTCGAACACCTCGCACATGTTCCTTCATGACCAATCAAATACCTCAATTTGATATCCTTATTTGTAAGATCTGTCATTAATTGATAAGAGTCAAATCATTGCTAACTATTACTCCTCACTCATATCCCCTTTGTCAAGGATGATAAATATTTTATCAACTAGAGTTTGCAAACTGTAAATTTGGGTTGATAACATGGAGTAATGGTTATACCTATAACAATCAATCAATTATAAAAGCAAATAAACACTAACCGTGCACCAATCACTATTCAATCGTACACAATCCTAAGTTAGGGAAATTAACCAAGCATGGTAATAGAGAGAGAATTTATGCCTATATGCTCATTGAAATCCTCCATCGAATACAAACATTCACAAGTAAAATCAAAATTCAATGTAAAAAAAAATAATGAAATGACTAATCCTAACTCTAAGATTTCAATTACAAGCTTCAAGATCTTAGTTTTAGCAAAAGATTAGGATAGAAAGCTATCAAAATGCCTATTATAGCTAAAGAAAAATGGAGATAAGAAATTACAAAACTGTCACTCTGCTCACTTCAGAGATGGGGACCAAACCCATTGGCAATGTGTCGAAGTGAATCCTTATCACCAAACTAGTATTAAACATGAGCTTTAGTATTTGAAAATTGCAAACTTTGGCATTGGTCTTCTACCATACTGAACTCTATTATGATCCACCACACTCTTCCTCCTCATCACGTGTACTACTTTCTTTGGAGCTTGGACAAACAATTATCTTTGGCGAGGAGCTTTCACTTTGGTGATAAGTCATAATGTTTGGCAATACTCAAAACTACTTGGGTGATGCCATCTTTATTTCTTATCTCCAATTCTCCATTTTATTGCTTCCATAAGCTCCATCGACCACTTCCGGCCTCAGCTCTGAAAAATAACAAACTAATATTAAAATAAACTCAAAATGGCATGACGAATTTGATTTTCCATCATATTTAGGCTAAATGAGTCACAAATTATTGACTCATCATTATAATTAGTACTTTGAAGCTCACCCTTCTATAAGTACACTTTCCTTGTCCTTGCTTAGTTTCTTAAAAGATTCCACACTCACACACCCATTTTTTCTTTGTATTTGGTCAACTGAGTTCTATTGTAGAGTCACACTCTCATTGCTCTAGTAGGATTTTTTGCTAACCTTTGTACTTCATGTATTGATTTGACGTTGTGTTCTTATATTTTTGGTGAATTTGAATTTGTATTGCTAACATAGATTAGCCGAACTAATTTATAAGTAGTTATAATGCCTCAATTTAATAAGCATATTATACTAAAAATATTTTGGCTACCAATTTCCTTGTTTGCTCATCTTCATCATCCCCATCTATGAATGATTATTGTGGTTTAATTCCATTAATCCTTATTGTAATGATCCACTAGGTTATTTTCTTAAATAAGCCGTGTTTTTCATTATTTGACCCACCCTGTAGTTGCTACTAGATATTTATGATTGTGGTTCAATTTTTGAGAAGTTTGATTGGGTTTTAGAACTAGTTTTCCTATTTTGGTGTTTTTGAAGAAAACAAGTTTGACTTTACTGAACATTTTTAGTAAATAGCCACAAATAGAAATTCTAAAAGTCTTGTTCATTTCAAAACATAAATTTTGGACTAGGAAAATATTTGGTTTAGATTTTGAGGCTTTTGGACTCATTTTAGACGCTTGGGTGGATTTTAGTAAAACATATTAAAAGAGGTTGATTTTAGTCAACATTTTGTTGAAACAATCTTTGTTAGTTATTTCATTGATTCCTTTAAGTCCAAAATGTTCTTTCCAGTTTGATATCATATTTTATTTACATTCACTGGAATCTGAATAAATCTCGAAGGTCCATTAAGACTTGGAAACTTTTGGCCAAAACTATTGCTGCAGCTACTCCTGTGGATGTTGGCTCGCACTAGAAAAGCTACTTTTGTAGAGGGTTGCACAGTTCTATGGATGTTGCTAATGTCAGCCTTCTACTTAAGTGCATCTTTTCCTAATAAAGCGAGTCCTCTTATGCAGTCACTTTAGTGGAGGTGTACCACCAAGTGACTTTCTTTTTTATAGAATGTTTATCGCCTAATGATACTGCTGTTGCAAAAAATTTTGCACAAAAGTGACTGTTATTGTATATATATTCCCCTCTTCTCTATTTTATTTCCAACATCATTTTCTATGTATTGGAGGCTCGGACATAGGTGGAATTATGTGATTCTTTAAGATTTTATCACCTAGTAAGTCTAACTCTTTTGCAATTACGTTCCTTTACATCGTCTCTCTTCTATTCCATGTTTATTTTTTGAATTAAGGTTTGAAATTCTTGATTTTTACCATTAAACTAAAGATTTTTTTTACCAATTGAGGTCAGAATTCACTCTCATTTTCTTCCAAATTTTAGACATGGGTTTCTTACCCTTGGTGAAGAAATATTGTAGGTATATTTTCTTTTTTGTTGTTGGTCTTTGAGGGTTGATTTCTGACTCGATTTTCATCCCAAAATTCTTAATATCGATATTGATATCATTTTACTCATCTTAACAAGTAGGTTGTGTTTTTAATAGCATAGAAGTATTCTGAGGAAAAGGAAATTCTGTGATTGTTTAGTATTTGTCAATCTGCCTCGAGGTGGTTAATGCTTTACCTCTTCTAGATTTAGCTCTGTAAGACTCTTTAAGGTATAAATTTCTTATTTTTTAGGGAAGATTGTTATTTAGGCTTAGGTTATCTTATATTTCTTATTTACTTGTCTTATTTCAAGCACATTAGAATATAACTCATGCTCGGGCCTTAGTTTAGGATAATCGCTTAGAGTTAGATTTAGTTATGGATTTTTCAGAAAAAATTTTGTATACTCTCAAGGAATGTTGGGTTTGAGCTATAAATACCCCTTTTTGGTTCATTTTACCTCATTTTATCATACCATGAGATGTAGCCTATTGATTGAGGATAATATCAGGAATGGGTTCTTTTTAGTTTATGGTATTGTTGTGAAGGGACTTTTCCCTATTTCTCGTATGCATTTGCCTATTTATATTATTATTTTCCTAGGCTCGAGACTAACTACATTCTCACAAGCATGTTTAAATTGAGGGAAAATATGGATTTTCTATTTTAAAAAATGAAAGGTTTGAAAGGGAGCAATGGTCTTAGCCCAAGTTTGAGCATGGGAAACTGATAGAACTCAGTTTTGGTCCCGATTTATGTTTGGCTATTTAATGTCTTTGGCAGTATTTTAAAGGGTATTCTTGGGGCAAGCCTCGGGGTGAAGTGTAGGCAAAACTTATGGAGGCAAGATGTAGGGGTGAAAATAACATAGATGTAACCCTTTCGGTTTGAGCATATTAGCAGGCATTGGTCGAGTTTTTATTTTGGGGTGTAAGCCTATCAAACTTCATTATATTAAAAATTGAACTTTCTAATTAAGTATTGAAATTAATACAAAAAAACATAAGATTAAACTTTTTATAAAATTTTAAGAAGTTCAAAAATTTAACAATGTAATTATATCTTTATTCTTAACTCTAATTTTAATTCTCTTTCTTCGTCTTTGAATGGTAAAGGGATAAATATTCAATGTGCAAACTACATAGCAAAAATGCATCATCCTTCATTACTTGGTCTATGTTTATGTTTCTAGTTAAAAATTGCTTTTACTCATTTTTTTACAAAGTCTAATTAGTCATTTAAAATTAGCAATTTTGATTAGTATTAAGTCAATATTGATTAGGATTGACATCCAAAAGTCATCATTCCTTGAGAGTATACAAAAGGACATCACGAATTGGAGGTTGCCTAATTGTTTTTATTTATCTTCGATCACGTCTAGGATGA
Source organism: Capsicum annuum (assembly GCF_002878395.1). NCBI lineage: Eukaryota > Viridiplantae > Streptophyta > Magnoliopsida > Solanales > Solanaceae > Capsicum > Capsicum annuum. Next base: position 58,811,948 of record NC_061117.1, read on the forward strand.
CTAGGAGCATGGATAACAACAATTAGGATCTCAAGGATGACTAGGATGACTAGAAGCATGGATAACAACTAGATCACGTCTAGGATCACTTTAGGATAATCACGAATTGGGCCTTAGTTTAGGATAATTGCTTAGAGTTAGATTTAGTTATGAACTTTTCAGAAAAAAAATTTGTATACTCTCAAGGAATGTTGGGTTTGAACTATAAATACCCATTTTTGGTTCATTTTACCTCATTTTATCATACCATGAGGTTGTGTAGCCTATTGATCGAGGATAAATAACAACAATTAGGCAGCCTCCAATTCGTGATGTCACAATTAGGAAGCTTCTAGTCACCTCTGATAAATCGTTAGCTTCATCTTCATCTCATTCTCTTCTCTGATCATGTTTACAAGTGACAAATATGCATTTGCTATGCTATGTGTAGCTGTAATGAGACTCTTCTGAGCTAAGTGGATGATCTCATCTTCTGTAAATACTACTGCTTTATCTCCATGTGAGATTGAGGTTGCTATAACATCCACCTCAATACAATAATTAACCTTACAAACCAAGGTCTATATGTAATCAAGAGAATGAAGAGAGAAAAATAGCCTTATTGGGCACATTAAAGCTTAAAATTTAAGGAATGTATTTGAGCTTTGGGTGTATTTCACGCTAGCCAGATAGGGAATTCTCCACCTCAAATGCTTCCAGATCTACTCCTCCTATAACCAAATGAGTACTACACTTTTCTCCTAATATATAAAATACCCAATATAGTTGTTAACTTAACCCCTCTTATTCTTCCTTGAAAGTATGAGCTAGAAGAGGAGCTAATACCACTATCCAAGAAATATGAAGATGGGATTCCATTCCAACCGCATCAAGTAAATGAATTATACTATCCTGTGCATCTCTATCATTATTTTTTTGTGTCATTGTCGTATTATGTACTTTAATGATTGTCATGTTTCGTTATATCATACTGGACATCAAGCATTATTTGTATTTACCCTCTTTCTTTATAAAAATCCCTATTTTCGATTTTAAAATTTTGATATTAGGTAATTGTCATTTATTAATGTTCAACAATGTTTTAAAATCTCTTTGTAACTCCTGAAAACTAGAATAGATTGGTCTATCAATACCTATAAAAAAAACTTGGTTAGTAATAAAATCAGCCATATTTTTTCCTTCTCAGAGTATGTGTTCCACTACCACCTCTACCTCCTTTATAAGACTCTAAATCCTTCTAATTTCCATTGCAACACCCTAAGGTATTTCTCAAGGTCCATCTAAAATGTGCTTTACTATTAGGGAATCTGTGTCTAGGACCAATGGAAACAAGTTATGAGTTAAGTAATACTCTTCACCCATTCTCATGGCCACCACTTCTGCCACCAAGTTGTTGGTATCCCCTATCCTTCTTCTTTTAGCATGAACTATATTATCCTGATCATCTCTTATGCAGAAAGCACAAGAACTAGGACCAGGGTTGCCCTATGAGGTTCTATCAGAATTACATTTGTAATGTCCCATGTTAGAAAATTTCCAAAGCACCACTGTACACCTAATTCTGAGTGTATAATCTTTTGGAAATTCTACCAATTTTGGCCATGTATCAGGAATATGCAACAGCCATGGAAAACGAAACTTAGCCAGTATACCATATTCCAGATAATTTTGTATCTCATACTTATATATGACATCCGACCTCCATGTTTAACCATAGTAATTCACTTTCTTATTTTCCACAAAATAAACATTGGTACAACTTTGAAAATGGGATTTACATTTTCGATAGTATAGGCATTCCACCATTTAAACACACCGCCCTTTTCTTGTAAGAAAGGACCAATCTGCAAAAGCTCAAAGTAATCCCACATTTATTAGAAAAACTACACGTCAAAAGCGGGTGTCAATAGATTTTTGAACCCCACCCACACAACAGCAACATAATATATCATTATACATCCTATTTCAGATAAGAATTTCCCCTACAGATAACCTTTTTTTTCATAATCTCTATAAGAAAAAGGATATGTTAAAAGGTATTTGGTTCATCCATATTGTCTTGAAAATCAGCATGTTTTATTTCTGCACTCTTAAATAATCCCAAGTAGAACCCACTGCAAATTTCACTGAAGTATTCAACATCCACCATGTCTTGTCCCACTACTTAGTTTCCTTATTGCACTTCACATTATGAATGATATGATTGTAGACTTCATCTCCAAAATTCAGCTGCAGAAGATCGACATTATACCCATGATCAGAGAAACATTAACTCACCTCTTCTAGCTGACAGTTCTAAGCAGAATCAAGAGACGAGTTGTTATGCTCAAGCTACACAAGTATACGTGGTCCACCCATATAATATAGTGGCCTTAAATAAAGCCAGATATCGATCCCACAAGGACTAGTGTTAAGCAACTATCTAATTTTAGTTCAACTATTTAGATTCAAATAGTGCAAATATAACCACGAGAGTTTGTAAGTTATGATGTAATGTAAACAAGACAATGCGGTAAATTAAATATTTTGAATAGCTATGGGGAGAAACCGAGGGAAAATTCACTGCTAACAAACATACTACGTCATAGAACTTCCTTGGTTAGGTTAACTATCTTGGTTGTTGTTTCACGGGGTTGATATTATGACTATGGTCTTCCAAGCCTATAATCACCTACCTAAATTAGCACCACAACTACATTGTTGAGCGGGAATATAGGAACTAAGTTAAATGAATTTATATTTCAGCTCATAATTGAACCAAATAGGGAACTTAGATATATTCCTATCCTAAATGCAAATTATAACTTCATTCAATTTGAAGATTACATCATATTCTATCTACCTTAGATTCTATCCTATTGTTCCTCCTCTCGGATTCACAAAATGATTATGAATGTATTCTAAGGGTCACAAGTCCTTAAAATAGTAATTACAAGTATAACTAAACAGCCAATAATGATAAACAACAATAACCAAGTTAATTAATAACAATAATACTCATGCTCATTCCCTTAACACCAAAAGTGGGTGTTTAGCTGATCATGGATGTAACTGTAAATGAATGAATACATGTTAAAATCCATAAGAAAACCAATATGATGGAAGAAAGACCGTAATTGAAGTGTTCTCCAGCCTCTTAAAGTCCCAAGGTCGTCCATGGTGTGAAACATAACAACTAATTGTCTTATTTATACCTGGACATAAGCAGCCGATTTTGACATAGGGTAATTTCACGCCCTTATCGCGGTGCCTAGGGTCCATAGCATTCCCTAATCATGGTGAGCTACTGGAATTGGTCATTTAGGATGCTCCCAAGGGCATGGAATAACACTAACACGGTGCCTAATCTTGTCCCATGTGTTTGTCCATTCATGCCAAGCCTTGTTGTCACAACCCAAAATCCAAGGTTCATGATGTCACTCATCGCGACAAACCTTCACCAGTAATCCTATCAGGCAAACTAATACATAAAGTGGAGAAAAACAAAAATACCCCCAAGGTAAGGCTTCTAGAAAGAAGGCGAACCATATAAGTATAATAAATGCAGAAAGAATATAATCAACAGCACAACCATAACTTCCCAAAATATGGTTTCAACAGTATAAGAACATATCTAATACAATTCCAATCCAAATAAAATATATAAGATGTCCAAAAAATAATAGGAACTCTTTCTTTTCTATGATAATAAAGACATAGTCTATAAGAAAGTTAGTAGAATACATCAGGACGACTGAAAGTTAACCACTACCTTGAAGGCAGCAGATAAATCCCGAATCAACCAAGTCGGGGATGCTTCAAACTAGAACCTGTATCAAAAGATTGCAGTAGGCGTGAGTATGGTCTACTTGTACTTAGTAGGTATCATAGGCTGACCAAGCATAGTAGAAAATAAAGCATACAAAATATACACAAAGGGCGCGTCACCTGCAATTATAAAATGTCCTACAACGGTATGCCATAATGCTTGTAGTGATAGTTTTAATTTATCACATATGTTTGGAACAATAATAACCAGATAGAAGACAAATATATATCATATCACGTACAAGTAGAAAAAAGGGAGAACATGTATATAGAAGATCGTCAAGTACAAATAGTGGAAGATAGATCAAATAGATATATGACAAGGCACTATGGTAATTCGATCACAAAATAAACATAATAAAGCAAGTGCAAGGAATAAGATGATAATAATGATGGCGATGACGATGATGATGTTGATGATGATACACGAGGTCATCGCACAACCTCCGCATACATCCATGAAGGTAAGTCTCCCGACTGGGACCCATGGGGTTTCGTCAACCTATATACAATCCATAATATATATCCATATCCATATCTCCTTCTCGCCACATCTCGCAGGAAGGATTTTATAAAGTGTTGCAATACCTCCTCCCTGGCACATCCCTCAAGAAGGATTTTATAAAAGCTGTTGCCTGGCACATACCTTAAATGAGTTTTACCCTTTGTGATCCAAGTTGCACAAGCAACCTTGTGCATCGGATTTTCTAAGTCAAAAATGAACTTCGATAGGGTGTCTAGGATTCATTTGGAATGTAATATGTATAAAAACAAACTATGTAACGACACTAAATTTGATGCTCCGAACTCAATGGAGATATCCAAATTTTGAAAAAATGTTGTTTTCACAAAGTCAACTCCCGAAATCCAAAGCCATAATTTTCCAAATCGAGTGTCAAAATGAGATTTAAAAGCCATAAAACCACACCATGTTACTACCCTAAAATCGATATTCCAGATCTGCTGACAAAGTTCGTTCAATGATCCATCACATGGATAAAAAGATAACCACAAAATTCCTAAATAAGACTCTTAAAGCCTCCAAATCCCACAATATCGCACAAATGGTACAAAATTACATCAGGAATGTTCCAATCACCCCCACACCCCAAGAATACAATAATCCAACTATGAGGAGGGGTCAAAATGTCAAATCACACAAAATCACAAATTTCATATAGTTCATCAAATTTCAAGTCGTTACATTACCTACCACTAAAGGTAAAAGAAATACCTGAATCCCCAAAGAGCTGGAGATAAGAACTATAAATATCAGACTCGACCACCCAAGTAGCCTCATCTATAGGTCCATGTTACCACTGAACCTTAACAATAGGGATAACTCTAGAACATAATCATCTAACATCCATAGCTAGTATGGAGACTACTCCTCAGTAAAAAACAATCGCTCATTTAACTTAACTGACTCATAAAGAATGGCACGATACTAATCCAAAATGTAACGACGAAGCATAAAAATATGAAAAACTAATGAACGGATGATTAATCTAGAGACAAAGCTAACTCGTAAGCTTGCCCCTCCTCCCAAACCTCATCACACCCTTCATAGGTTAAACTCGAATGAAAACATGATCACCAACACCAAATCTTAAGGCACGAAGACTACAACATACATAGCAATTTTGCCTACTCATAGTTGCTCTAATTCTATCCTGAATAATTCAGACTCATGTCCAAAGACACACGAAGCAAGTCAGTACCTCAAGGTATCACCTTTAAAACATCAAACCAACCCACTAGAGAGCGGCAATGCCTAACATATTAAGCATTAAAATGAGCCATATATACTGGAATGGTAGTTTTTATTATATTCAAACTCCGCTAAGGCCAAATATTGCCCCCATTGGCCACCGAAATCCATCACACAAGCCCAGAGCATATCCTCTAAAACCTAGATAGTCCACTCTGACTGGCCATTAGTTTGGGGGTGAATGAAATACTAAGATCAACCTGAGTGCCCAACTCATCCTGAAAAGTTTTCCAAAAGCATGAAGTGAAAACAGAACTCCATTCTGAAATAATAGACATCTACTTACTATAAATTCACATAATCTCGGGAATATAGATACGACCAACCTCTCAGCACTGTAAGAAACTTGTACAGGAAGAAAATATGTTAACTTGGTCAATTGATCTACGATTTCCCTAAAACTATTAGATCTATGGATAGTGCGAGGCCATTCGATCATGAAATCCCTGGTAATCTGCTCCTATTTCTTCTCGGGAATGGGTAACCTCTGAAGCAATCTACCAGCTCTTAAGTTCTTGGCCTTCACCTGTTAAAAACAAAGGCAACAAGCTACAAAATCTACTACATCCTTTCTCATAACACCCTACAAGTAATGTTCCCTCACATTATGATAGATCTTGGTAACTCTTTAGTGGATAGAATACCTAGAACAGTGAGCCTCCTCCCAAATCAATTTGATCTAATCACCCACTCTCGGAATATAAACTTGACCTTCAATCCTTAAAATACCATCTAAATCAAGTGAGGATTCCTTAGCCTTACAACTTAACACTTGATCTTGAATCAATCTTAATCCCGCATCATCAAACTAATTGGCTCGAATCTACTCCATCAAAGAAGACATAACCTCCACAAATGCCAAAACACACCCTAGTGTCGAAATATCAAGCATAACTATTTGGTTAGCTAAAGACTGAACAACTACCGCTAAAGGCCTCTCCTTGGTTAAAAGACGTGCAAGGCTACCCATGCTTGTCGACTTCTGGCTTAAGGCATCTACAACCACGTTAGCCTTGCCCGGATGATAAAGAATAGTCAAGTCATAATCCTTGAGTAACTCAAGACAACGACTTTTCCTTATATTAAGATCTTGCTAGGTGATGAAGTATTGAAGACTATGATAATCTGAGAAGATCTCACAATAGACTCCATAAAAGTTGTGGCTCCACAATTTTAAAGCATATGCTACAGCGCACAACTCCAAATTAAGTGTGGGTAGTTCTTTTCTTGAGGCTTCAACTGATGAGAAGCATATGCAATTACCTTACCTTCCTGCATCAACACAACACCTAACCCAATACGTAAAGCATAAAAATAATGGTAAAACCCATGCCCTCCTTAGGAAAATTCATGATAGGAGCTGAAGTTAGCAAATCCTTGAGCTTTTGAAAGCTCGCCTCCCAAGCATCAGACTACTGAAAAGAGATGTTATTCTAAGTAAACTTAGTCAAGCGACCTCCAATAGAAGACACCTTCAACAAAATATCAATAATACCTGGCCAAGCCAAGAAACTTAAAACCTCGATGGGTGAAGTAAGTCTAGCCCAATCATGAACCGCAACAATATTGGATTGATCAACCATAAGACCATCCTTAGTGGTCACATAACCCAAGAAAGAGATAGATTCCAACCAAAACTCACACTTGGTGATCTTAGCATACAACTTAATATCCCTCAATCGCTAAAGCACAATATGCAAATGTACCTCATGGTTAGCCTCACTCATTGAATAGATAATAATATCATATTTAAATATAATAACAAAGGGGTTGAGATATGGTCAAAATACCCAGTTCATCAACACCATGAATGCAGCAGGAGCATTGGTCAACCCAAAATACATGACCAAGAACTAATAATGACCATATCGATTCTGAAAAGCTATTTTCAGAATATCTAAATATCTTATCCTTAACTAGTGATAACCAAACCTCAAATAAATCTTTGGAAACACCTCATCACCTTCATGATGGTCAAATAGATCATCAATATGAGAAAGAAGATACTTATTCTCAATCACCACCTTGTTCAAGTGTTGATAATCAGTACATATTTGCATTGACCCATCCTTCTTCTTTATAAATAAAATAGGAGCACCCCAAAGAAATACACTAGGTTGGATAAATCCCTTATCCAACCACTCTTGCAATTGGTACTTCAATTCCCTAACTCGATTGGGTCATTTCTATAAAAAGGAATAGAGAAGGGCTTGGTACCCACCTCAACATTAATTGCAAAGTCCATATCGTAATTTAGAGGTAGACTAGGAAAATCAATATAGAACAAATCAATGAATTCATGAACAATATGAATAGAATCTAAAGAGAGAGGTAAAGCAACACTGGTATCACAAATATAAGCCAGATAAGATAAAAATCCCCTCTCAACCAATCTACGAGCTTGAACATAAGATGTGATCCTCTTAGGACTTAAATAAAATGCACCTTTCTAAGTTATCCTTGGAACACCCAGTGAAGCTAAGGTTACTGTCTTAGCAAAATAATCTAGGACAATAAGATAAGGAGCCAACCAATCCATACCAAAAATAACAATGAAATCAACCATATCTAACAAAAGAAAATCTACCAAGGTCACACGCTCGGCAAAAGTCACAGCACAAAAGATCGGTACACCCAATTCATTACTAAAGAATTATCTATCGGGGTTGATACACAAAAAAACATGGCAAGAGTCTTACTAATGGATAAAAACCCAAAGAAAAATGCACAGACACATAGGAGCAAGTTGATCCAAGATAAAATAATAAAGATTCAGGTCTAAAACAAACGGAGACAGTGCCTGTGATCGCAATATCTGAAGACTCTACCTTGGATCTGGCTGGTATAGCATAGAACTACCCATGACCATGAACTGCCAGAGTGCCCCTTCGACCACCACCAAGAGCTTCCCTACCTTTGCCTCTTGAACCTCTGGTAGCACCCCTACCTCTCATAGTTGAAATAGAAGTAGCTCTAATCATAATAAGGGGATAGTCCTTGGCCATATGGCCAATCTTATCACACACAAAGCAACCCTTATGGCTCGAATCAATAAGAGAAGGTACAATTGGGCTCGAACAAACACCTAAAAATTTTGAACTAGAAGATCCATCGCCTGAACTTTGCAAAGTTGCCTACACCAACCTACTCAAATATCCACGAGAACCTCTAAAATCTCTACCACAAGAAACCTGACCTCTGAACTCACCAAAATGGCATACTTTTTTGACACCTCCTTGAAATGCCCAAAGAATACCCTCAATTATGTTAGTAAGCCACTATACTCCAAAAAATGCCTGAAATACAACCATTTGTGATGTAGCCAATTGAAGAGAGACTGGATAGAAATACTAGTATAGGAATATCTGGACAAGTCATAGAAGCATGCCTTATTTTCTTCTACATCCATCGATCCTTGATCCAGGCAATCAAACATATCACACATCTGATCCCTCAGACTATAAGACATAAACTTCCCTAGAAATACATCGACAAACTGATCCAAAGTCATATTAGGAGATTCTAGAGGTCCGAAACTAACCAGTGACCTCCACCAACTTGTAGCAGCATCTCTCAACTATTAGGTAGTATAAGCAAACCTATACGACTCAGGCGATCCTAAATTATGCAACTTCTATCGATAATCAATAAAGAACTCATCGACATCCTCATCCACAACACCACTTAATATAAGAGGACCAAAATAAGTAAACCTCTCAGACCTTTTCTAATCTGAGAACACATAACAATACTTGTAGAGAGAAGAGGCATATTAAATCTACTAGGTTAAGATCCTATTTGAGAAGGTAACTTAGATAAAGGATTAACTCATAATCTTTAAACACCATACTTAGATATCAATGCTGAAATAGGAATAAGACTCAGGGTCTGAGGAGCACCCAAAATAGAAAAAGGTGCAACAGAAGGATCCACAATCTAAACTGGAGGAACACCCGGCAAAACCAAAGGAGACCCTCTAAATAGGTCAGCAAACGCACCAACAACACCTTCAAAATTAGGGTAACCAAACTCTGAGGAACTAGAGTAGGTACTACACCTCCAACTAGCTCAACACAAGGCTCAATAAAGAGTCCCCTAGCACTCCTCCTAGACAGGGTTGATCCACGGGCTCGTCCACTCCCTCAAATCTGTCCATAACTGAGGCCTTTCCTCTTTATTAAACTCTCTTTAGAATTAGGATTTGATTCTTTAACCTCAAAAGACCTAGTTAACACCATTTACACAGAAAGAGTGAAACAAAACTCAGAACACAAGATATGAAAGAACTTCACAAGATAAGGAATAAAATGAGTAAATTTTCCTAAAGATATCATATAGCCTCTCAAAGATAGATATGGACAACTACGTACCAATCCATAAGACTCTATAAAACATCCCGTTCTTACACCATTGAGACCAATTTGGTCATAATCCAAAATCTAAGGGTCATGATGGAATTCATTTCAACGAACCTTGACGAGTAAGCCTATCACAAAAATTTATAAACAAATGGGAAAAGACAGAAATACCCCTAAGGTAAGGCTTCTAGAACAAAGTTGAACCATATAAGTAAAATAAATATGGAATGAATATAATCAATAATACATCCATAACTTTTCAAAACCTGGTGTCAACAGTATAAGAACATATCTAGTAAAACTCAAATCCAAATAAAATACATAATATGCCCAAAATAAGAAACTCTATCGCTTATAATATAGTAAACACATAGTCTATAAGAAAGGTAGTGGAATACATTTGGAGACCTGAAAGTCAAACACTACCTTGAAGGCACCAGATATCGCTCGAATCAACAAAGTTAGGCCCACTCAAACTAGGACTATCAGCAAAAGGGCACAGTAGGTGTGAATACGGTCCACTTATACACAGTAGGTATCATAGGACTACCGAGCAAATTAGAAAATAAAGCATACAAAATATACACTAAGGGCCCTCACCTTTAATAAAAAATTTCCACAATGATAGTCTATACTGCTTGCACTAACAGTTTTAATATATCACATAATAATAACCCGATAGAACACTAGTACACATCATATCACGTACAAGTACAAACAAGGGAAAATATGTATATACAAGATCATAAAGTACAAATAATAAAAGATAGATCAAATAGACATATGACAAGTCAATATGGCAATTCGATCACAACTTAAACACTATAAAGTAAGTGCAATGTATAAGATCCGGATAATGATGGAGATGATGATATTAATAATAATGATAATGATGTATGAGGTTGTCCCACAACCTTCATATACACCCACGAAGGCAAGCCTTTTGATGTAGGTCCCATGGGGTTTTTTAACCCATTATAATCCATAATGAATATCCATATCTCTTTTTTGGTGTATCCCTCGTGAAGGGTTTTATAAGGTATTACAATATCTCCTCTCTAGCACATCCCTCATGAGGGTTTTATAAAAGGTATTTATAGTGTTTCTCAGGTGTTTCCATGGTCATACCATTTTTTAATGAATGAGTATGATATGAGGAGTTAATGCTCGCAAACAGTCACAATGAGTATTTCCACAACCAACTACAATGATATATTTCCACAACTAATCACAATGTTATATTTCCACAACCATGTGAGCCAATATCCACTCATTATTTTCGTTCAACCATAAATTTCCACATGTTTCATATGGAAACAAGTATGAATATATCACAATACACCAACACTTCCACAAAATAGCATTTTCAACAACATAATATAATTACTCACATGTATTTTAGGTTATCAACATCATATAGGACCCCACACAGTCGTACATATCATATAATAACTCAATTTCAATAGTTACATCATATATAGTCCCACACAAGGGCAAAACATATAGATAGCCACTTATCATGATTATTTCCCACGGTTGACATGTATTTTATACCAACATTTACTACCCAACCAAGTTTGAAAGAGTTAAAGTTGTAACATACCTCTAAGGCAGAAACTTGTCTACAACATTTCAACCACAAAGCCCTATTTCTCACAAATAGTCCCAAAATCAATTAAAACCATAAAAGATAGACAACTAAGAAAAAAAGTAAATAACAACGAAAGCATAAAATATTCTTATGTATATTTTTTTTATTTTATGGAATTTGTATGTAATTTTATATTTTTAAGATTTATTTTTATTATATTATTTTATAAATATTAAAAATTAAATATCCATGGATCTTACACCCTAATTCTGTAAGGCTTATGTCTTGCCTCACATCAGGTAAATGTCCATCTTATGCCCTCATTTTTTAATACACTGATCTTTGAAAGTCATGATTTGAGGCTAGGCATCATATATGGACTTCACGAGTCATCTATAGGTCCTGCCCTAGCGAGCAAAGAAGTTGGAGGAGGTGTATCTATGTCATGACCTAATTTACGATTCATGATAGCACCTACTCCATCCTGCCAGTAGGTATGTTGAATCATAATTTGGAGCTAGATGTAGTGGGCTAACTTGGTAGAAAATGGCCTAAAAGATAAAAAATAACAATTTAAAGAATTAAATAGCAATAAAAATAGTCAAAAGGTCTAATAGATAGATAGGAAATCAACAACCATCCCAAGATTAACTAATGTCAGTACAAGGGTACCTCTTGTTGATATGGTTTGTTGATATGGTTTATTGATATGGTTTATAACTATGAGTTCTAAATAGTCATATACAATACATCTCAAAGATGAAAGACTAGACATATATAAATAGAATGAAAAAGGGTAATTTCCAACTCCAAGAGCTAACCCAATATCTAAAATCAACTCTGTCAAAACGTCGAATTAGCGGCGGCAGCTATTACTCATATCTGTACCAAAAAGGTACAAAAGTGTAGTACGAGAACCAAAACTACGGGTACTCCGAAGTCATCATTGGCCGACTAAGTAAAATTATCATATAAATACGATATGATACAAGATAGAATAAGCTAAGTCAAGATCAAAGGGACAAACCTGTAAATAGGCTCCGACACCGCTGTACATAAATAAAAGAATGCATATAAGATAAAAACATAAAATTAATACCATCATATCATCAATATTGGCCCCTCTAAGACAATAAATATGGAAATATAAATTACCCAACGCAGGCCCCCATAAGCCTGGATGGTACAATCAAGGGAACTAAGTAACCGAATAACATTAAGTTATAAATTATCATACCATAATTTGAGAATCCATTAAACTGTATAATCACATATATAATTCCCAATGGTGAACTTCACTCGAAACTCATATTATTAAGATCATCATCAACTACAAAACTCAAATTGGACTCATATTATCAAGATCATCATCAATTGTGTGGACTCGAATCAGACTCATATTATGAAGATCATCATCAATTGTCAAACTCAAACTGAACTCATATTTATAAACCATATCAATAAACCATATCAACAAGTCATATCGATAAACTAACCCAATAGTTTATGCCAATGCTACATCTATTAAATCATGCCAGAAACCATGCCCATGATCCATGTTAATAATCATAATCATGAGTTATCTCATTAATTTATCCATAAGATATGAATCATATCTATAATCGATTAACCATATCTATAAGCCATATCATATCTATAAGCCACATCATATCTATAAGCTAAATCATATCTATGAGCCATATCATATATTTAAGTCATATCATATCAATAAGCCACATCATATCTGTAAGCCATACCATTAATCACGTTGATAGCTATATAATTATGCATGTTAATAGGCCATACCATTATTCATATTCTAAATCCATAGCAATCACTATGTACCTATAAGAAATATCCTTAACAATACCCAAAATTAGCATCAATTTTCAATACTTAACTAACACACTCTATAAATATATTCAATCTCCTTAAGTGTCAAACCAACCATTAACATAATATATCATGCATAACTAAGTTTACAAGGCTAACACAAGTCTTGGCCTAAGGTGGGTGGAGGGGCCACTCTAATCCCCGAATTCCATTTTAGAAAACTTCTACCTCCAATTAGGCTAAGGTATCTAAGTTCATTTGTAGATGCCAAGTAGTCCATAAATAGCCCTAAGATAGTATCTTTCCAAACATGAGCAACTAAGGCAATCCTACATAAAATGATAGCAACTAAGGCAATTTCCCCTAACTTAAGTAACTAAGGACCATTCCACTCTAAATATGAATGACTAAGGCAATTTCACCTAGCTTGAATAACTAAGGCATTTCCTTTATAAACATTAACCATGAAGCCCAATTCACCTAAGACATGAATAACTTCGTTAATTACTTTAAGTTTATGATTTCAAGATAGCCTACACGACCCAACTAAACCAAATATTCTCACTCATACTTCCAACATCTAGATCCTACCCCATATCTAGCATAATTTCATAAGCACACTATGAGAAAGATAATCTATAAAGAAACTAAACCTAGACTACTTGAATGCCAAAGAAAACCCCAAAAAATCCTTTAAATAACCACTTTCCTTTCCAAAAAGCTTATGCAAGTTGCCACGCTAACAAAATTACAATCTACCCGTAAATATGAGACCAATGATGCCCATATTTCACCATTATGTGTTAGGTCCAATATTACGTAAAAATCCCATGTCAGTCCCATTTATGAAATTGTACATTCAAAACCCACATAACGTCTCTCTATGCTTAAGGAACATTTACCTTAAAAATGGGTTGATTTCGAGCTATAATGGTGCTAAAATTAAGTCACCAACCATTTAGGGATTTTAGATCAGAATTGAGAATTTAAGCATAAAATTAAAAAAAATTTACCCAAAAGTCAATGAAAAATCATGTAACAAACCCATTCCCAAACTCCAAGATCACCCACATATGTTTCTCCCAAGATTACAGACTATTTAGGGTTTTAGTCTCTTGAAAATGGGAAATACTGTATACGCAAATGAACTATGCTACCCTATTAAATTTGACTTTTCAGGCATAATGGCGTAGTTGAAATTTCCACTTGAAGACATTTTATTAAACAGTGGGTCTAAAACCCACTTGCCATTTTCTTAGGTTTTGGCCATTATCCTAAATGAGTTTCGGAGCCTCAAGACCTAAACCAAGGGTCCATTTGGTGTGAAGTCAAGGTTTAAGAGCTGTTGGAATAGTTAGAATTGGTATATGAGGTCATTTGGTTGAAATTTTCACTCGAAGCCAATTTGAACCAATGCAGGCTTTAAAACAGGGAATTAGCTTTAAAAACTAAATGAATTTCCCAGCAATCAAACTACCAGTTCCAGCAAGTCATAAATGACTTGGGATAGCTATAGAAAGCTCTAAACATCAAAAATAGTGAAAATACAGGAATGACAAGGAGGGTTATTACAATATATACTACTAAAAGAACTTTCATGCGTGAAGTACAAGATTATGATGTACCTAAAGCCTCAAATATGTGAGGATACTAGGTTCATATCTTACTTTCGATCTGCCAAGTATCCTCCTCTACTGGGTGGTGTCTCCAATGAACCTTAACTACTGAAATCTCTCTAGTGTGCAACCGCCTGACATCCCTAATCAACCGCTCATCTAACTGAATTGAGTCCCATCTAAGAATATGAAATAGGTCAGGAATTTTCACCGCAGCATTAAAATATGAAAAAACAGATAGACAGCGGCAAAATATAGGGATAAGCTTACTCATATGCTACCTTACTAACTATACGAAGAATCTCAAAAGATACAATATAGTTAAGGTTTGGCTTGCCTTTCCTGCCAAACATCATCACGCTCTTCATTGGTGATACATGGAGGAATACTTGATCACCAACTCCAAATCTCAAGGCACAAAGTCTACTATCTGCACATGCATTCTGCCTACTCTAAGCTTCCCTTAATCTATCTTGAATCACCCTAACTCTACCCAATGATTCTTGATGCAAGTCAGTACCAAGGGGTCTAATCTCAAAATTCTCAAACTATCTAATCAGATAACGACATCTCTTACCATATAAATCTTTAAAAGGTGCCATCTCAATACTCGAATGGTAATTATTATTAAATGCTAACTCTGCCAAGGCTAAGTGTTGATCCCACTAACCTCCAAAATTCATAACACATGCTCAGAGAATATCCTTGAGAACCTTAACAGTTCGCTCTGGCTGTCTGTCAATCTGTAGGTGGAAGGTTGTACTAAGATCAAACAGTGTACCAACTTATCCTAAAACTCTCTCCAAAATCTTGAAGTGAATAATGAACCCTGGTCTAAAATGATAGTAGGTACACCATGCAATCGGACTATCTTACTCACATATATATGGGTTAACCTTTTGATGCTAAAGGACATTAGAATAGGAATAAAATATGTCGACTTGGTCAACTGATCAACAATGACCTAAATACCATTAGAACGATAGGAAGTACGAGGCACCCCACTAACAAAGTCTATATTAATCTGCTCGCATATCTACTCTAGAATGGGAAATCTCTGAATCAAATCACCAGGTCACTGATGCTCGTCTTTTACCTACTGACAATATAAGAAATGAGCTATAAAGTCTGCCACATCTCTCTTCATATCACTCCACCAATAATGTTGTCTTAAATCTCTATATATCTTAGTTGTACTTGGTAAATAGAATATCTGAAGTTGTGAGCCTCATACTAAATTGATTGAATCAAGTCTTTAACCTTGGAACATAAATGCGGTTGTCAAATCTCAATACAACCTCAAATTCTAGGGTACCCTCTTAGATTCACCACTCAACATTTGATCATGGAAAATACAAAGTTTATTATCCTCAAACTGGTGATCTTGAATCTACTCAAATAGAGAGGACCTTACCTCAATACTAAAAAGAATCCCTTTAGGGTATGAAACATAAAGTTGTATCATCAATTTGGCTAAGGACTAAATCTCTTTGGCCATCGGCCTTTGAGAAACAAAAATACAAGCCAAGATGCCCATGCTCACTACCTTTCGGCTCAAGGCGTCCCTAACAGATTTTCCTTGCCTAAAATATACAAGACTGAGATATCATAATCCTTAAGCAACTCTATCCATCTACGCTACCTAGCATTAAGATCTCCTTGGTTCATAAGATGCTAAAGACTATGATAATCTGTGAAGATCTCATAATGCGCACCATAAATATAATGCCTCCAAATCTTAAGTGTGAAACTACCACCGCTAACTCCAAATCAAGAGTAGGGTAGTTACACTCGTGTACCTTTAGTTGCCTTTACACATAAGTAATAACATAACCCTGCTATATCAATACACAACCAAGGCCAACATAAGAAGTATCATAATATATAGTGAATCGCTCACCCTCAATAGGAAGAGCTAAAATAAGAGCTGAAGTGAGAAATCCCTTGAGCTTTCCAAAGCTCGACACATACTTCTCAGGCCATCAAAGGAACCACTTTCTGATTCAATCTAGTAATCGACGTTGACATAATAGAAAAATACTCAATGAAGCATCTATAATAACTGTCCAAACCAATGAAGCTACGAACCTCGGTCGGAGATATAGGTCTGGACAATTCATAAATAGCCTTAATCTTTAAAAGGTCTACCATAATCCTATCCTTAGACACCACATGCCCAAGGAATGTCACCAACTTAAGCCAAAACTCACACTTAGGGAATTTGGAAAAATGCTCATGATCTTTCAAAGTATGGACCACGATCCTCAAATATTACATATGCACTTCCTTACCCTTTGAATAAAAAAGGATGTCGACGATGAACACAATCACAAAGAAAACCATATAAGGCCTATACACATAGTTCACTAAATCAATAAATACAGCTGGGGCGTTAGACAACCCAAAAGACATCACTAGGAACTCATAATGACCATAATAGGTCCTAAAGGTTGCCTTCAAGATATATTTATCCCAAATCCTCAACTGATGGTAATTGGACCTCAAATGGATCTTTGATAACGTTGCAACTCTCTAAAACTGGTCAAACAAATCATCAATATGAGTCATAGGTTAATAGTTCTTCACTGTCACCATATTAAGCTACCTATAATCAATACATATATGAATGGATCCATCCCTTTTCTTTACAAACAATCTAGAACCTCCTCAAGAAGACACTCTGATTCTAATAAAACCCTTACTAACAAGAACTTGAAGTTGAGAATTTAGCTCTTTAAGCTCAGTAGGATCCATATAATAAGGTGCTATAAAAATAGGTCAGGTTCCCAGCTTAAGATCAATAACAAACTCGATACTATACTTAGGAGGAAGGCCAAGTAGATCAGTAGGGAAAACATCAAGAAACTCACAAATTATAAAAACAGAAATAAGAGATGGACTTTCCGCACTAACATCATGAATATAAGGTATATAAGACTCACAACCCCTCAAAATAAGCCTCCTAGCATAAATATAAGAAATAATCATCGTCAACTTACAGCTAAGAATTCCCTGTGACATGATCGGTAATACATTGGGCAAGGCCAAGGTAATGGTCTTAGCAAAACAATCCATGACCGCATGATATTGGATAACCAGTCCATGCCTAAAAGCACATCAAAATCTACCATGTTTGAAATAATAAGACCAGCATGCGTATTAAACTCTTGAATATTATTTATTTTCAAGTTCAGGATTATCGACACATCTAAGATTGCCAAATGCCCAAGAGTTCCTTTATTCAATCATTTTCCTTCATCTTGTTTCTAGATATCTCATTCATACACATCTTTTTTTGTTTCCCCCAAGCATATTTCCTCTATATTCTCACAGCCCAATTCCAAACGGAACTAAAGATAGAGGAACACATGATCTAAAAACTTGATCCACAACTAAAGAACTACCCATGGGAGTAGATATATGTAATACAGCAACAATAACAACAAACCCAGTGTATTTCCATATAGTGGGGTCTGGGTGGGTAAGATATACGCAGTCCAACAACTACTTCAGTAGAAGTAGAAAGGTTTTTTCTGATAGACCCCCAGCTCAAGACAAGGAATAATAAATAAATACATAATAGAGCATGGAACAGGATGTTAAGATAAAAATACACCACCCACAAGGAATAATAAATAATGAATAGTAAACATATTCATAATAAAGAATACAACAAAGTGTCCTAGTAAGAATAATACATCTACCAAGTAATGTCCTACCCCAATGACTCAAACTGGCACTAGCCTTCTATCCTAATCTGTGTTCTCCAGATCTTCCTATCTAGGGTCATGTCCTCAGTGAGCTGTAACTGCTCTATGTCCCTTTTGATCACCTCTCTCCAGCAATTCTTTAGCCTACCCTTGCCCTTCTTGAAACCAGCCAAAGTAAGCTTCTCACACCTACGAACTGGGGCATCCGTGCCCCTCTTCATCACATGCCCAAACTATCTCAATCAAACTTCCTGTATCTTATCCTCCACCGAAGCCACTCCAACCTTTTCCCAAATAGTCTCATTTTGAACTCTATCACCCCTATTAAGCCCACACATCCAACGCAATATCTGTATTTTTGTGATCTATAATTTTTGAATGTGAGAGTTCTTGACTGGCCAGTATTCCGCTCCATACAACATTGCCGGCCGAACTGCCACCCTATAAAATTTTCCTTTAAGCTTAGGCGGCACCTTCCTATCATACAACACCCCCGAGGCAAGCTTCCACTTTATCCATCCCACTCTAATACGATGGGTGACATCTTCATTAATCTCACGATTCCCCTAAAATATGGACCCCAGATACTTGGAACTATCCCTTTTCCACACCGTCTGGGAATCCAACCTTACTACCACCTTGTCTTCCTACCTCACATCATTAAACTTGTATTCCAAATATTGTCTTTCTCCTGCTCAACCCTTTAGACTCAAGGGTCCATCTCCACGCATCTAATTAATCATTGATACACCCTCGTGATCATCAATCAAACCTACACTATCTACAAAAATCATACACCAAGGCCCCTCTCCTTGAATACGCCATGTCAATACATCCATCACTAAAGCAAACAAAAATGGGCTAAGAGTGGAACCCTGATGCAACCCCATCAAGACATGGAAATTCTCTGAGTCTCCTTCTGCAATCCTCACCTGAGTCTTAGCTCTATTATAAATGTCACTGATTGCTCTAATTTATGCTACCGGTACCCCACTCACCTCAAGTATCTCCAAAGCACCTCCCTAGATACTTTGTCATACGCTTTCTCCAAGTCGATAAACACCATGTGCAGATTTTTTTTCCTTTCCCTGTACTATTCCATCAGTCTCTACACCAGGTGAATTGCCTTCGTCGTCGAATGCTCGGGCATAAATCCAAATTGATTTTTTGAGATAGACACTATCCTCCTCAACCTCAACTCGACTACTCTCTCCCAAATCTTTATAGTTTGGCTCAATAACTTAATACCTCTATAGTTATTGTAACTCTGAATGTCACCCTTATTCTTATAAAAAAGGATCATAGTACTTCATCTCCAAGCCTCGGGTATTTTCACTGACTTGAAAATGCCGTTAAATAATTTAGTTAACCACCTTAAGCCAGCCTCTCCAGAGAACTTCCAAAAATCCACAGGGATCTCATCAGGCCCTATCGCCCTACCCTTACGCATCCTGCGAACAGCTTCTCTGACCTCTTCTGCCTTAAAATGCTTACAATAACTAAAATCACAACACTCCTCTGTGTGCTTCAGCTCTCCTAAAATAATAACTCTATCCCCTTCTTTATTCAATAACCTATCAAAGTATGACTGCCATCTCTTCTTAATGTGACCATCCTCCACCAATACTCTACTATCCTTTCCCTTAATACATTTCACCCGGTCGAGGTCACGACCCTTTTTCTCCCTAGCCTTAGCAAGCCTAAACAACCACTTTTTCTCTCTTTTTCCCTCTAACCCCGCATATAAGCTCTCAAATGCTGCTGTCTTAGCTATCGTGACTGCTAACTTAGCCTTCTTCCTAGATATCTTATAATCCTACCTATTATCCTACTTCTTATCTTCATCCTTACTCTTACCCAACTTAGCATACACCCTCTTCTTAGTCTCCACTTTCTTTCTAACTTCTTTATTCCACTACTAATCGCCCCAACGATGGCCAACACAGCCCCTGGAAATACCCAACACCTTACTAGCAGTCTCCTTGATACACCTAGCCGTCCTATCCCACATACCATCTATGTCCCCCCTACAATTCCACACCCATATTCCCGCCACCTTTCCCTCTATCTCCCTCATATCTACTAGTGTAAGTCTACCCCACTTAATTCTAGGTCTACCCTCCTTACCCCTTCTCTTCTTATCTTTCTTAATACCTAAGTCCATCACCAAGAGCCTATGTTAGGTCGAAAGATTCTCACTTGGTATGACTTTACAGTCCTTACACAACACCCTATCCCCTTTTATAAACAGCAAAAAGTCAATTTGTGTCTTAGCTATCGCACTTTGAAAGGTGATCAGGTGATCGTCCTTCTTTAGGAAGCTCAAATTCACCACTACCAACCCAAAGGACCTTACAAAATCCAACAGAGTAGTTCCCTCCTCATTTCTCTCCCCAAAACCAAAACCTCTATGCACATCACCAAAGCCTCCTAGTAACGCCCCAATATACCCATTGAATCCCCTGCTATAACAATCTTCTTATAACTAGGTACTCCTCTCACCACCTCAACCAACCCCTCCCAAAACCATATCTTCTCCTCCCCATCCAAGACCACTTGCAGTGCATAACACTACACACGATCAGAGTAGACCCCCCAATGAACAACGTAACAGTCATCAACCTATCACTGATCCTCTTAACCTCCACTACCTGTCGTCTAAGCTCTTTATCTACTAAGATGCCAACTCCATTCCTACGCCTCTCACTACCAGAGCACCATAGCTTGTAACCATCCACATCCCTAGCCTTAGACCATACCCACTTAGTCTTCTGTACATACGCAATATTGATCCTCCTCTTTTAAGAAACTTCACTAGCTCTATAAACTTACCCTGTAGAGTACCTCTATTCTAAGACCCAACCCACAACCTATCAACTCTAGAAACCCATCTTCCTCTACCTCTCATAACGTTGGGCCTAGCCCCTACTCCCCCACTCGCCCTTCCCTTCTCCTCCACCCCCAACACAGGCCCCTACCCAACCCCCTCGGACATGACCCTATCCTACCATCAATTCCTATAGCCACAACTCCCAGAAAAATACACAAGGATAGTAATCAAGCAACAACAAGAAATAGAAGGCACAAGCACAGTATATTATATGTAATAATAAAGAAAAAGTCAAACCTACTAATTATAACTAAGTCAAGCAATAGAATAAACCAAAAATATATGGTAATAAAAAATCCCAAGAAATTAAGTGCAAGTCAAGATACAAGAGATTATACGAGAAATTATACAATGAATGAAATAGCAAAGGTTAGAAGTCACCGAGTTATGCTTGTAGACCAAATCCTATTTTCCTGCGTGGTATGTTGGGTCCCAGCAAACTGATGCCGAATTGGTCACTGGGATAATTGGCTAGAGCTTCATCAGAGTGCCTCTGGAATCTAAAGTTGTGGGAACTAGATTTGGTCAAAACCAGAAGTATCGTCAGATGGACCCATCGGATTGGTCGCTTGTGATCGAAGCTGTGCGCTGCCTGTATCGCTAGAGTTAAGCTGACAGTGACCTTGATCGCCAACAAAAGCATGAGTGGTTCAAACGATAGAAGGGGATAGGAAATGAGGGAGAGAAGAGGGTAGAGAGAACTAGGGAGAGAGAAGTGGGAGTGGGGGTTATCCTTGCCTATTATCGGTGCTCTGAGGCCATCGTCGGTGTCAGCCAGTCAAGGGGTAGTGGTTGTAGTTTTAGTGAACGTTAGAGAGAGAGCCAAGAATGTTAGAGAGAAATCCTAAGTAAGTAGATACATGTAATAATATAGATAATGAATCCTAAGATAACTCTAACTATGGAGCATAATAAGAAGACACATAAGAATAAGTGGATCTTAGAAAAAATAAAGCAAAAGCCGACTGATGGCAAATAAAGATCATACCTGTAATAACAGCATTCAAAAACTCATCCTTGGGTATAATATGTACCGCATATAACTGACCTACCTACCATCTAGTTAGGCTGCTAACTAACCTCCTATTGTTCCTACTTAAGAACCTCCATAAGATCCTTCGATACCACCCCTACCACTATGAATAGAACCTCTAGCTGGGGATAAACTGCACTAATAGGTTGAACACTCTGAGTAAAAGAAACAATCACCCCACAACCAAGCCTCTTCGATGAGAAATAATCAAAAGATCCACAACCATAACATGCCCTAAGAATAAGACTGATACTAGAAGATCCTACTAATTTAAAGTAACCACCATAACTGGAATAGTCAAAAAACGAACCCTTCAAATACAGACCATAGCCTTGGATCGTATAATCACTGGAACTATACTGCTCTCCATCGATAATCTGAAGCATAGCTTAAATGGGTCTACTAGACTTACCCTGATGCCTATATGTCTAGCGTAGAGAAAACCTACCCTGATTATTACTACCTTAAAACTATGAGATAGAAGGCACCCACTGAACTTATTATGATATTGTAGAATTTTATCGCTGCCCCTTTGGGCCTCGTGATTCATCTCCTCTATAATTTGAGCATGATTAGGAACCTCAGTAAAAGATCTACCCACAATAACCAAACTCTATATAGATATTCAAATGGAAAGTTTTAATCTTCAGACAAAGTAACAAACCCTCTCATACTCAGTAGTCAGAATTTGAAGTAGCATGCCTAGCCAACTGATAAAATTGATCCTCATACTCCAAAAAATTCATGGATCCCTACTCCAACTTTAAGAACTGATCTCATAATGTCCCTAAGCCTGCAAGGCATGCACTTCTCCAAAACGATCTTGGATAATGAATGTCATATCAATAGGGGAGATCTAGCTAGCCTAGAATCAATATGACCTCTTCACCAATGTCGAGCTACCAATTCTAACTAAAAAGTAGTGTAATACATACCACAAGTCTTAACAAAGCCTAAATTACAAAGAATATCCCCACAAGCATTCAACAACTCATACGCATCCTCACTTGGAGCACCAAAAACCTTGGAAGAGATAATACCAAGAATCTACCAATATTATTTTCTCCTTGGTAAACATAGAAGGTTGGGAAACTACCAATATTACAACTACCAGATCAAAAAAGACCTTAACTCTAGTAGCCATAGCTATAGGCTCAAACATACCTTAGTATTAACTCTGATATGTAGACTATGCACCATCAGATGGTGCACCACCAACCAATCCTAAGAGATAAACCAAAGAATATCTAGGCACTAAAGAAAAAATATATCTCAATACAACCTGGGTTGTTCCCTTGCCCACCACTGGATGGGGCCAGAAAATCTCTAGCTCGAGAGCAATAATAGGGTCAAGGAAGGCTTCTTATCTTGATTGATAGTTGCGAACACATCTTGAGAATGTCCATGACCTATAGGTCATCCATAAATAACAACAGGATCCATAGTCCTTATCTTGGGACCATCATCACATATAGAGGTAGCACATGTCCTAATCATTTATGAAAAAGTGAAAAAGGTATACTCTTAGTAAGAAATGAGTATAAGAAGTGAAGAACGCTAAAAAAGGTCCTATAGCCTCCTAAAGTTAAGAAATGGACGACATTATTCCGATCCACTGGACTCTACTAGACACTTGCTCTTGCACCAACAATATTGATACAACCTACTCTAATATCAGTTTGTCATAACTTAATTTATGTGTCATGAAGGCACCTACTCCATCCCCCTAGTTTGAAACACCTAAACTTTTAACCATACTGATAATTTTATCCTTTGATGTCTCTAGAATGGATACGACTAAAGGAGTGAGTCGTACCCCTTATAAATGAGTCATATCCTTATATCTCTCCCCTATTGTACCTTGAGCAATCTAGTAGAAGGATACACTTCCCACTATATGACTTGGCCTCCTCTTAGTCATACCCAAAGGGTAGGATTCATACTAAGGTGAGTCGTATAGAAGTTTTTTGAGGCTTGGAGTTGACTATTTGGGGTATGATTGATGGATACAAGTTAGGGTTGAGTCATACCCTTAGGATATGACTCAAAGATATATGGACATTCCCTAGATAGTATGTGTAACCTAAGAGAAACTTAGGGTATAAGCTAGGGTACCACTCATACCTTAGGGTATGGTTCCCTTAGTTAGTCATATACTTAGTCGTACACCTGGATGGGTTCATTTTCCATCTTTAAACTAATGACCTTGCGGTAGATTCCTATGCCAAAAACCTTAAGTCGTCTAACTATATAAGTGATTGTAGCCTCATAAACATCAATTTTGATGGATTAAGCATCCTAAATACTCTCTAAAACTCATCTTTGAAGGATTTGAGGCTATGGTTTAAAAGGTGATCTTGAAAAGGCAAAGTGATGTCTATATTCTTGGAGATTTAAGTTGTCTAAGGTATGTAATTCTTCCCCTTTCTAAATAACTCTAAACCTATATATTTCACACTTGGATTAGTAAGTGTACATGGTGGTTTTGATATTAAATAAAAAGGGTTTTGTTGCCTAATGATGAATAATGTTGATTCTTGCTTAGACTTATGTTTACACATATTATTCAAGGTAGTTTTCACACGTGAATGCTTTTTTTATGTGGTCTAATAAGTGGGTCTTGAGTAACCCCCGTCTTGATGATTTCTACCTTGAAATTGGCCTTGGCAAAGGCATGTACACAAGGTGTTTGTGAAAATGTCTAAGCAAGATATCTAGTAGCATAATGATGATGTTTTGAACTACAATAATGGACCAATATGTATGAATGCTAGATAAATGATATCGTATAGGTAAAATGAGCCATGTATAATATAATTTATGACCTTGATGGTTTTATGAATAAGAAGGGGGTTAAAGTCCATAACATTAAAATGAACTTGAATTGTGTGTTAAACTGAATTATGGTATATAAATGATAATAAAGTATGAATGGCTTATAAGGGTCTTCAGGATACTAGTTTGAATTTTATGATTAGTTGAATTAAGGCATTGGCCTATTGAAATGGTTGAGAAATAAAGGCTCCAAAGAGGACTATGTGGTCATGTATGGTGTTGAATTGGCTAAATAGGTTAAAGTTCTTATGCATGGAATTTAATGTATGTGGATGCATGGACAAAGTGTTAGAGTCCTAATGTTGACTAATGATATTTGTGATGGACAGAGGTTTAAGTCCCTTGACTAATAAAATTGCTTGTGGTTAAAGTCCCTTGCATAATGAGATCTCATAATGTTGAAGTGCCTCACCAAATGAATTAGCTTGGGGTTTGAGTCCTCTATCTAATATCACATGAGGTTAGAGTACTATGATTCATGTGTGAGCATATGGTTTGATTTCCTTGATTGAATAAATGTGTGTGAGTGGATAGAGTTCCTTACTTACATGAATATGTATAAGTGGTTAGAGTCCCTCATTATATAATTATGTGCATGTGGTTAGAGTTTTTTACTTAGATGGATGTGTATGTGATCAGAGTCCCTTACTTGATGATATGTGAATATGGTTAAAGTCCTATGCCTAATGATGAATTCTTAAATCTATAAGTATAAAAGGTTGGAGTCCTCCATTCTTTGTATGATGAATGAGTGCTTCCAAAGTATTGATAAGACTTGCCCCCTTGGTTTGCATGTGATATGTCCATATGTATGGATAAGGTTATGAATGTGATGTTATATTCTAAATATTGACTTAATGTTGAAAGATGATGTTATTGTATCCTTACCTTTGAATTACATGCTAGTGTTCCAACTGCTAACCATCTCCGAACGCTATGCCCCATACTTTATTGGAGCCAGAGCACCTTCTTCTCTTCCTGCGTAGTGATTAGGCAATTGAAGTGGTTTGTCCATTTACTTGGGAGTAGAGGGCTTCCTTACTTTGAAAGACATTCCTTCTTGATCTCCTATCCTTAGACTTAGTCTTATTTTGACTTGGTTTGGATATTGCCGGGGGATTGTCCCAACGTATACATTTCTAAAATTTTGTTTATATAAAGAAGTTATGGATGAATATGGACTTGGGTATATTGGTTAGTTGATGAATCTAACGAACTATTTAGACATGTTTAAGTTATGACTTGTAGTATATTTTCCACTATCTTATTATATGGTTAGAATGTGATTAATGTAATGATTAGGATGGGTTATCGAGGGGACCTCCAATTCATATGGGCTTGAGGTGAACCTACGACATGGCCCAGTTTTAGAGTATGTCAAGTTGGTATCAGAGCCTAGGTTCATGGTCAGTTGGGTATCCATAATACCATTTCGAGTGGAGTATCTTTTATAGGTGTGAAGCATGCCAAACTTATAAAAGTTGAGCTATGAGACATTTTAGGAAATGTTTCCTTTCCTTGTATTTCACTCTCAAGCTATAGAGTCTAAGGTCTTGGATTCTTGTGATTTCTGTTTGCTATCTTTTAGATCAGGCCTCTAAGGAGATCTGAGACTCAGGCAAACCCTTCTGAGGGCCCTATGGATGAAGCTCATCCAAGTTCTAGAGTTTGGACTCAGGATAGGGCTACGATATCTGACCATCTTTGTGGGGTTCCACCTATGCCCACCAACCCCAACGTGAGAGTGACCCTCCATTCCGTTACCTCAAAGGGATGCTACTAATATCAAGTTTTGTCACTCTATTAACCTCTTGACTCAATTGGTAACTTCTCAAGTAGAGCGTGGTTCTCCGACTACCGTTTCTTCTAAGGAAACAAGAATTGTCCAATTTTTTAGGTTGAGCCCTCCTATGATATCCGATATGAAGGTTGAGGAAGATACTCAAGGCTTCATTGATAAAATAGAGAAGATCTTACGAATCATGCATGCTTTGGAGATTAAGTCCACTGAGATTAATTTTTATCAATTGAAAGATGTAGCGTACCAATGGTATAAGGGGTGGGACTTATCTAGAGGTATTGATGCTAGTCCCTCCATATGGGAGGACTTCTCTGAGGCTTTCTTAGTCTGCTTCTTTCCTCAAGAGTTGAGGGAGGCCAAGGTAGAAGAGTGTATGAACTTGAAGTAAGGGAGAATGTCCATTCAAGAGTATGCCTTGAAATTCTATCAATTGTCAAGGTATACACCCGGGATGGTTTCTAGCATAAGGGCTAGAATGAGTAAGTTTGTCTCAATATTGTCTCATAAGGTAGTCCTTAAGAGAAATAATGCCTTGTTGATTGAAAAAATAGATATTTCTAAATTTATTATTTATTTTCAATAAGTGGAAGAAAAGAAAAAGAAGCAAATTGAGCTTATTGAGAAGCAAGGGAGGAAATTTAGGCCTTTTGAGCATAGTGGTGGTGATGGTGGCAAGTGGCCATGGAATAAGTGGGGGAGTTTGAGTTCGTTCTCCTTGGATAGTGTTTGATTTCCTTAACCAAAGTTTTTGGGTGATCATTGGACTCAGTTTAATGATGGTTCTTGGGCACAAGGTGCTTATATCCAGGTAAGTGGTGCCCAGTCATCTCCGTCTCACCCTCTATGCAGATTCTGTGGTCAGAGTCATCATGATTAGTATGAGAAAAGGAGAAACAAATGTTTCAATTATGGTCAAGTTAGGAACCTATAGCATGAGTGTATCTCTCTAGAAGCTTCTTTGGCTAATAAGTCCCTTATTGCTGCTCCATCTACTCTAACATTGAAGGGTGTTAAATTTGTCTTTGCTTCTACTTCTGGCACCGATACTGGCTGAAACCTCTTGTATGCATTTTCTACTTGCTAGGATTCTGAAGTATCTCCTAATGTTTTCATGGGTATGTTGAGACTTTGGTCCTGTGATGTGTATTGTTTGCTTGAACTAGGGTCTACTCTTTCTTATGAGACCTCATATATAGTTGTGCATCTTTATTGTGGTCTCGAGAGTTTGTTGGTTCCTTTTTCTATTTCTACCCTGGTTGAAGACCAGTAATTGATAGACGAGTTTATAAGGGGTGTGTGATATTAATTGGTGGTAGGGATACTCTTGTTGATTTGATAGAGTTAGGCATGGTTGATTTGGATATCATTCTAGGGATGGATTGGTTACAATCTTTCTATGCTTATTTAGATTGTCAGACCTGTAGGGTCATGTTCAAATTCCTTAATAAGCCGGTTATTGTATATGAAAATGGTTCCCTAGTGCCTAAGAGAAGGTTCATTTCTTATCTAAAGGCCCAAAAGTTGATTTCAATGGGCTGTTTGTATCATTTGGTCCGATTTAAAGATTCTAACTCGGAAGAGCCTACCCTAGAATCCATTTTGGTCAATATTGAGTTTTCTAAGGTGTTTCTCGATGATCTTCTTGGTCTTCATCCCGATAGGGAAATTGATTTTGGGATTAATCTTATTTTGTACACTTGTCTAATTTCTATCCCTCCTTATAGAATGACTCCAGTAGAGCTAAAAAAACTTAAGGAGAAATTGAAATACCTCTTAGATAAAGCTTTTATTCACCCTAGTGTGTCTCCATGGGGTGCTTCTATGTTATTCATGCGCAAGAAGGATGATTCACTTCATAAGTGCATTGATAATCATCAGTTGAACAAAGTGACCGTATAGAATAAATATCCTCTTCCTAGTATCGATGATTTGTTTGATCAACTTTAGGGTGTGAAGTATTTCTCTACAATTGATCTTAGATCGGATTATCACCAACTTAAGATTAGTGATATGGATATCCCTAAAATGACCTTTAGAATATGGTATGGTCACTATGAGATTCTTGTTATATTTTTTAGGTTGACCAATGCCCCAACGACATTCATGGATTTAATAAATAGGGACTTCCATCTATTCTTGGATATGTTTGTCATTGTCTTCATTAATGATATCATAGTTTATTCTAAGTATGAGGCAAATTATGTTTATCACCTCTGTTCTGTGTTGCAAACTTTGAAGGATCATCATTTCTATGGTAAGTTCTCCAAGTGTGAGTTTTGGTTGAAAGCCATAGCTTTTGTTGGTTATGTCATCTCTAGTGAAGGGATCATGGTAGATCCCCAAAAAGTTGCGGTGGTTAAAAAGTAGCCTAGACCTATGAATCCAACTGATATTCAGAGCTTCTTGGGTCTAGATGGTTACTATAGAAGGTTTGTGGAGAGTTTCTCTACTATTGTTGCCCCGTTGATCCAATTGACCCTAAAGAAGGCCAAGTTCTTGTGGTCTGATACGTGTGAGCATAGTTTTGAAAAGTTGAAAGCTAAATTGACTTTGGCTCTGGTTTTGACCTTGCTCGAGGGTAGTGACTATTTCATTGTATATTATGATGCATCTCATGTCGGTCTCAGTTGTGTGTTGAAGCAACATGGTATGGTGGTGGCCCATGCTTCTAGGCAATTAAATGTTCATGAGAAGAACTAACCTACTCATGACTTAGAGTTGTTAGCCGTGGTTTTTGCATTAAAGATTTGGTGGAATTATCTTTATGGGGTTCACGTCAAAATCTTATCCGATCATAAAAGTCTCCAATATATGTTTACCCAAAAAGAGTTAAATCTCTTGAAAAAAATGTGGCTTGAGTTTTTTAAGGACTATGATATGAGTCCATTACCATCCCGATAAGTTAAATGTAGTCACCAATGCTCTTAGTAGATTGTCCATAGGAATATAGGCCCATGTAGATAAGGATGAGCAGGAATTGGTGAACGACATTCACCATTTTGCTAATCTTGGAGTTCCAATTGTGGACTCCAAGGATGGTGGTGTATTTGAGGTTTCGGTATCTCAGTCATCTCTTGTTATTAAGATAAAGAAGGAGAAAGCCTTGGACCCAAACTTGATAAAGAACAAGAGTAATATGGTTCAATACAAAGTTGTAGACTTTGTAATTGGTGGTGATGGTATCTTGAGGTACCAAGGTAGACTATGTATTCCCGTTGTCTATAGATTGAGGGAAAAATTCATGGCCGAGCCTCATAAATATTGGTATGTTATACATCTCGGTCCCACTAAGATGTATCACGGCCTTAGAGAGTTCTATTGGTGGAGCAATATGAAATGTGATGTGGCTAGCTATGTGGCCAAGTGTATGGTGTGTCAATAAGTGAAAGTTAAGAACATGAGGCCCGGAAGGTTGTACCAAGAACTTATGTTGCCCAAATAAAGGTGGGAGGCAATTAATACAGACTTCATTATCGGTCTTTCTAGATCTCAGAATCAATGTGATTTTATTTGGGTCATTGTTGATATAATGACCAAGTCCGCTCACTTCTTACCAGTAAGGACTAATTACTCGGCAGAAAATTATGCTAAGTATATCTTGCGGAGATCGTGAAGTTGCATAGTGCTCAAATTTCTATCATTTAAGATTGTGGTCCTCTCTTTTCATCCCACTTTTGGAAGTTTCTCAAAAAATGTTGGGTACTAGAGTGTGACTTAGTATTGCTTTCCACCTGCAAACGGATAGGCAAGAGAAAAGGACCATCCAAACATTAGATGATATGTTACAATCTTGTGTGATTGTTTATAGTGGTTGTTGGTATGACCACTTG
Organism: Capsicum annuum; assembly: GCF_002878395.1. NCBI lineage: Eukaryota > Viridiplantae > Streptophyta > Magnoliopsida > Solanales > Solanaceae > Capsicum > Capsicum annuum. Next base: position 58,843,023 of record NC_061117.1, read on the forward strand.
CCTTTACTTGAGTTCACTTATAATAATAGTTACAACTCTAGTATTGGCATGTCCCCTTTTGAGGCATTGTACGGTAGGAGATGTCAATCTCCTATTGGGTAGTACAAATTTGGCGAGGGTAAGTTGCTTGGCCTCGAGTTAGTTCACCAAGCCTTAGATAAGGTGAAGGTGATTCGTAATAGATTGAAAATCACTTAAAGTCTCCAAAAGTCCTATGTGTATGAAAGACATAGGGACTTAGTTTTTAGCATTAGCGATTGGATATTCTTGAAATATCTCCCATAAAGGGAGTGATGCGGTTTGGTAAAAAGGGAAAGCTTAGTCCCCGATATGTTGGTCCCTACTTGATAGTGAAGAGGGTTGGCAGTGTTGCCTATGAGTTGGAGTTTCCTTCTAGTATGAACTCCTTGCACCTGGTTTTCCATGTTTCTATGTTGATAAAATGTGTGGGTGACCCTTCATTGGTTGTTTCTTTGGAAAATGTTGATATATTAGACTCTTTGTCCTATAAGGAGATCCCGGTGAGAATCTTTGATCGGAAAGTTCACTATTTTTTAATTAAAGAGGTGTCTTTGGTGAAGGTTCTATTGAGGAACCAAAAGTATGAAGAAGCTATGTGGTAAGAAGAAGAGGACATGAAGTCCAAGTATCCTCATTTGTCTCCAATTCTAAAAACTTGGGATAGAGGTATGTGTTGATCTCCTTGCTTTGATTTATGTCTTAATATAAAATGGGTTAAAGTCCCAAATGTGTTGAATTGATTTGTGTCGTGCTAGACCATGGGTTCAAGTCCCTAATGTTTTGAAATTAAGTGTGTTTTGTTGTGTTGGATTTAAGTCCCTAGTATCTTGAGTTGATTCATGTTTTTGGAAAGTGATGGGTTCGAGTCCCTAATCCTTGAATTAAGTAAGTATCTTTGATAAGTTGATGGGTTTAAGTCCCTATGTTGTGAAATGAGTATGTGTTAATAAGTAAGGGGTTTAAGTCCCTAAGCTTTGAAATGAACAAGTGTCTTTGATAAATAATGGGTTTAAGTCCCAAATTTGATGAAGTTAGGGACTGATTGATAATGAGTATGTTATGTGTTGTGTTGTATCCTCTTTGTATGCTTGTTCTAACTATTTCAAGGGTTGGTTTTATATATGATGATGCATTAACATTTATTTATTGCTTGTCTTACACGTCATTCGCTAATGAATGACCCAAGTGGGGGAGAATTGAAACACCTAGACTTTGAACCATGCCAAGAATTTCATCATTTGATATCTTTGGAATGAATAAGATTAGGGGTGTGAGTCGTACCCCTTGGATTCGAGTCATACCCTCCCCTTCCCTCCCTCCCTTCTTGAATCTTAAATAACCTAGTAGGAGGACACACTGCCCACTATACGACTTGGCCTCCCCTTAGTCTTACCCAAAGGGTACGGGTCATAACAAGATGAGTCATATAGAGGTGTTTGAAGCTTAGAGTGGACTGTTTGGGGTACAGTTGATGGATATGAGTTAGGTTTGATCCATACCCTTTGGATATGTCTCAAATGTGTATGATCCTACCATTGACAGTGTTTGTGACCTAAAAGAAGCCTAGGGTACGATCTAGGGTACCACTCGTACCCTAGGGTACAGTTCCCTTAGTGAGTCATATAGTGAATCGTACCCCTAGATGGGTGCATTTTCAAGATTTTAACTAAGGGAATTATGGTCATTTACCATTCCTAAAACTTGAAGTCCTCTTACTAATAAGTGATTGTAGCCTCATAAACATCCATTTTGATGGATCATGCACCTTAAATACTCTCTGAAGCTCATCTTTTATGGATTAGAGGCTAGGGTTTCAAGGGTGATCTTTAAAAGGCAAAGTGAAGTCTATATTCTTAGGGATTCACGTTGTCTAGGACATGCAACTCTTACCCTTTCTAAATAACTCTAAACCCATGAATTTCACACTTGGATTAGTAAGTGTACATGGTGGTTTTGAAATCAAATAAAAAGGGTTTTGTTGCCCAATGATGAATAATATTGATTCTTGCATAGACTTATGTTTATACATGTTATTGATGGTAGTTTGAACATATGAATGTTTGTTGTATGTGGTCTAATATGCGGGTCTTGATTAACCCTAGTCTGGATGATTTCTACTGTGAAATTGGCATTGCTAAAGGCATGTACACAAGGCGTTAGTGAAAATGTATAAGTGAGATGTCTAGTTACATGATGATGATGTTTTGAACTAGATCAATGGCCTAATATGTATGAATTCTTCATAAATTATATTGTGAAGGTAAAAGGATCCTTTTATTGTGTAATTTATGACCTTGATAGTTTGATGAATAAGAAGGGGGTTAAAGTCCCTAACATGAAAATGAACTTAAATTATGTGTTGAACTAAATTGTGGTATAGAATTGCTAATGAAGTATGAATGGATTATAAGGGTCTTCAAGATCATAGTTTGATTTGTATGATGAGTTGAATTAAAGCATTAGCCTATTGAAATGGTTGAGCAATGATGGCTCCCATGAGGGCCAAGTGGTCATGTATGGTGATGAATTGGTAAAATGGGTTAAAGTCCTTATATGTGTAATTGAATATATGTGGATTCATGTACAAAGGGTTAGATTCCCAATATCTACTAATTATAGTCATGATGGCTTGAGGTTAAAGTCCCTTTCCTAATGAAATCGCTTATGGTTCAAGTCCCATTGAATAATAAGATCTTTTAAGGTCGAAGTGCCTCACCAAATGAATTGTATTAGTGTTAGAGTCCCCTATCTAATATGGCATGAGGATAGATTCCCTTGCCTAATGGGTGAGCATGTGTTTGGATTCCTTTGCTTGAATGATTGTGTGTGAGTAGTTAGAGTCCCCCACTTATATGAATGTGTCCAAGTGATTAGAGCCCCTTACTTAAATGGATGTGTATGTGGTTAGAGTACCTTACTTGATGATATGTGAATATGGTTAAATTCCTATGACTAATGAGGAATGCTTGAATTTATAAGTATAGAAGGTTGGAGTCCTCCATTGCATGTATGCTGAATGAGTGCTTCCAAAGTGTTGATAAGACTTTCCCCCTTGGTTAGCATGTGATATATCTATATGTATGGATAAGGTTATGAAGTTTATTGAATATGATATATGTTGACTTATTGTTGAATGATGATGTTATTTTATCCTTATCCTTAATTTAAATGCTAGTGTTCCAATCACTAACCATCTCTGGATGCTATGTCCCTACACGGCATAAGAGCCGGAGCACCTTCTTCTCTTCCTGTGCAATGATTAGGCAATTGAATTTGTTTGTGCATTGACTTGGGAGTGGTGAGCTTCCTTACTTCGGAAGACATTTCTTCTTGGTCTCCTATCTTCAGACTTAGTCTAATTTTGACTTGGTATGATTATTGTCGGGGACTGGTCCCAACATATACATTTCTAAAATTTGGTTTGTATAAAGATATTATGGATGATTGTGTACTTGGGTATATTGGTTAGTCGATGAATCTAATAAAGTATTTAGACATGTTTAAGTTTTGACTTTAGTTTGTTTTCCGCTATCTTATTATATGGTCGGTATTCATCCAACCCATGTGATTGATGTAATGAGTTATCGGGGTGACCTCCTGTTCATGTGGGCTTGAGGTGCCCCTATGACATGGACCAATTTCAGGGCGTCACAGTTGGTAAGTTGAACGATAGTCCGGAGCAAGATACAATGGGCTAACTTGGTAGAAAATTGCCTAAAAGCGTGAAATTAACAATTTAAAGACTTAAATAGCAATAATATAGTTAAAAAGGTCTATAGATAAATAGGAAATCAACAACCATCTCAAGACTTAGTAATGTTGTAACAAGAGCAACTACGAATGAACAATGAGTACTGAATAGTCAAATACAATATGTACCTAAGATGAAAGACTAGACATAGCTAAATAGAAGGAAAGAGGGTAATCTCCAACTCTAAGAGCTCACCCAATCTTTGAAATTAACCCTGCATGAATATTGAATCAAGCGACAGCTAGAACTTAGATCTGAACCAAAAAGGAAAAAAAATACCGAAACCATGGCTACTCAGTAGTCATCATCGACCAACTTAGCTAAATCATGATATAAAAATGATATGATTAAAGATAGAATAAGTAAGTCAAGATAAAAGGGGAAAACCTAGAAATAAGCTCTAACACTATTGTAGATAAAACAAACAATGCATACAAGATAAAAACATAGAGATTATACCATTATATCTAAAAGATTGGCCCCTATAAGGAAATAAATACGAAAAAATAAATAACCCAACGCAAGCCCCTATAAGCCAATAAATGTAGAAAGATAAATAACCCAATGCAAGCCTCCATAAGCTGGAGGATATAATCAAGGGAACTAAGTAACTAAATAACCTTAAATTATTAATTATCATACCATAATCTATGAAACCATCAAAACTATTGCATCTCATACATAATCCCCAATAACTAACTCCAACCAAAACTCATATTATTAAGACCGTCATCAACTACAAAACTCAAACAGGACTCATATTATCAAGATCATCATCAACTACTTGACTCGAACTGGACTCATATAAGAAAGATCATTATCAACTGTCGAACTCGAATCGTACTCATATTTATAAATCATATCAATGAACCATATCAATGTCATTCTGATAAAATAACCTAATAGTCTATGCCAACACCGCATCTATTGAGTCACGTCATTAACCATGTCTATGAGCCATGTCAATAATCATAATCATAATCATAAGTTATTTTAATAATCATATCCATAAACTAAGAATCATATCTATAAGCTCTTAAATTTATTTATAAGACACATCATATCTATAAGCCATATCATATCTAAATCACCAATTTTCCTTTACGAGAAGCTTTTATAAGGTGCTATGCTATTAAAATCTCAATATACTCATAAATATGAGAACAATGATAACCATATTACACTATTACACTTTGAATTCAAATTATGTAAGAATTCCATGTGGGCCCATTTAAGAAATTGCACATTCAAAACTAACCAATGTCCCTCTATGCTCGAGGAATATTTACCCTAAAAAAATTAGTAGATTCTAAGCTATAATTGTGCTAAAATTAAGTAATTATTCTTTTACGTATTTTAGATAATAATGGAGAATTTAAGCATAAAATTAATAAAAGCTTACCCCAAATTTGATGAAGAATTGCATTAATAAACCTTTCCCAAACTCTAAGTTTACCCATAAATGTTTTTCCTAAGTTTACATGTAATTCAGGGTTTTAATCTCTTGAGAACGGTAGAAGAACGGTGAAAATCAGGCTAAATAGGGTATTTACACCTTTTTAAGATATGCAGCCGCTGCTGCTAAAGCGGACACTGTGTTGGTTTAGAAATCATCGGTAAAGCGTCTGGTACTACTAAAGCGGTACCTGACCCCACAAGATAGGCCGCTAAAGCGGACAATGGGCTGCTTTATTTTTAGCCGCTAAAGCGATACCTATTGGCCGAATTAAGATCGCTAAATCACCCACCACTAAAGCTCTTAAAGTGCTACTTCAGTGGTCACACCAGATAGCACGCATCGACTGGGGACTCATGATTTTATGTGTCTCCACCAACCCCTCAGGATTCATACAATATCCTGTATGTGAAAAAGAATTATACTACCCTATATAATTCAATGTTTTGGACTTAATGGTGCAGTCAAAATTTTTACTTGAGATAATTTCAATGAAATATGGGTTCCATACCTATTTACTATTTTCTTAACTTTTGGCCAATAACGCGAAATGAGCTTTGGAGCCTCGATAACCAAACTAAGGGACCATCTGTTCTAAAATTAATGTTTTAGAAATTTTTGGAACAGTCAAATTTATCATACAAGGTTATTTCACTGAAGTTTATGCTCGGTAGACAATTAGAACCAACAAAAGATTCAAATTAGAGAATTGTCTCTAAAAAACAAATGAACTGGCTATTAACTAAACTATCAGTTCCATCATGTCACAAATGACTTAGGAAAGATATAAGAAAGCTCTAAATAGGGAAAATTGAAAAAACATAAAAAATGACCTATAGGGACATTAAAATCTAGGTACACTTTGGCCACTGCATCACTTCATACTGCACTACATCACTTATTTGCACTTATGTACATATGTTGACTGTGCATTTGTCATTTATTTATTCAGTTATTTTCTTTTAAGGCTTTATTTTGTTAGATTTTTTGGGCGTAGGGTAGGGCCTTAACTTGCTACTTATATTAAATATTGTTAATCTGAGCTCAGCCAGCCTATGATGCCTACTAAGTACATATGTTTTATACTCCTACTACATTTCTACATCTTTTTTAATGCAGATCCTAGTGTGGGTGATCACCATTAACTTCTTATTTGTTTGGAGGCTATCTTGACTAACTTTAGGGTGAGCTCTCAATGTTTAGAGTTGATCCATTTCTTCTTAGTAGTTACTATTTTTATTTTGCACATTCTAGGATAGTATCTTATAACTATATATGTGTATTTAGGTACTTATGCAACATTTCTCCCTATATTTAGTAGCTCGTTTACTAGTTACAACATGTTATAGGGTGCTGGTTTATATTTTTATTCTTGCTTTTTGCTACTTTTGGGCTCTTATTACCTCTATTTATATGCTCAGTTCATTCTGTCATTTCTCTTATGATTTTTAACTATAGGGTGTAACTTAACCACTGGGTTATAGTATATGCCATCAGAGCTAGATTTTAGGCCATGATAGATTGGTAACACAACTTAGGTTCACCAGACCTAATACTACAGGAGCAATTGTTTGATATGCCTAATAAATTTCTTTAATGATGTTCATATCCTACCTTTGGAAGGATTTCTAGCATTTTTTCGCCAATTTTGTCTTTTAATCCTTATCTAGCATGCCTATTGAAA
>NC_061117.1:58852934-58853223 GCF_002878395.1 Capsicum annuum
ATGGAGTTAACAATAAGAGGCCCCACCATCAAGATAAATCTAGTAGTCTTTAGTCTAGAAGTAGGGGCTTCCTTAGTCGGGATTATTAATAGCACTTACATGTTATGGACCTATTCAATCAGTCCCACAAATTATAAATATGGTTATTTTAGGTATTTTAAGAAGACCTTAAGTCGGATTTCTTGGGGTCTATATATATGGTCGTTAGGTTATAGGGCCATTCTAGTTTATCAAGGAATTCACACCATAGTATACTTGGTAGACGTTTCTATGAGAATGGAAAGTTTGG
>NC_061117.1:58853323-58975921 GCF_002878395.1 Capsicum annuum
CACTTACATGTTATGGACCTATTCAATCAGTCCCACAAATTATAAATTTGGTTATTTTAGGTATTTTAAGAAGACCTCAAGTCGGATTTCTTGGGGTCTATATATATGGTTGTTAGGTTATAGGGCCATTCTAGTTTATCAAGGAATTCACACCATAGTATACTTGGTAGACGTTTCTATGAGAATGGAAAGTTTGGGGATTTTTATAGACCGTGCCCTAGGCGTGGGCTTGTCAGCCAGTTAGGAAATAGGTTCAGTCCCTCTAATGGATATACTTCTATATTTAATAGTAGTGCATAGTGTAGAATGGGTGTTCCTTTAGTGCTATACATATTCCTTAACCAGGTAGAGTATGTTGTTGTATATGTATTTAGTCCATAGGTAAATGTAGTTATCATAATGCTTTTCCAGGTAGGTTGGAGGATAAGGCGTCAAACATCATTATCATAGGTACAATATCTATTTGTCATTGGGTATCTTCCATGTTATTTGATTTGATTTCTATATACTCTTGTGTATCTGCCAACTTTGTTACCCATTTAAAGTTGTCTGGTTGATCTTTGCCTTTGCTTATATGTATAGCTACTCTCATAGATTATTCATTAGTAGTGGATCAAGTGTATTGCCCTTTGTAGTGATTATTTTGGATTATGATACTTGGGTAGATCTTATTATCCTAGACATGGATGACTTTGATGTAATTCAAAGCGTGAATTTATTGTCTCTCTATTATGTAGTCTGGGGTTGCTTTATTAAGACTATTACATTATCTATGCAAGGGATCCCCATGATTATTAAAAAGGGTGTTAATAGTAATATCTCAAGATGGATAATATCATACATTTAGGTGAGGTGGTTAGTGACAAATGGGTACTTGGCACATCTTGCTTATATTTATGATACTAGCACTCACACTTCTTCATTTGAGTTAGCTCCTACATTTTGAGTTTTCTAATATGTTTTCTACAGATCTACCTGGTCTTTCACCTGATCGTCATATTGACATCAGTATTGATATTTAGCTCATCACTTAATATATGTTTCTTCAACTATATTAGATGGCTACAGATGGGTTGAGGAAATATTAGAAGTAGTTCTAGGATCTTCTAAGTAAGAGGTTTATCCAGCTTAGTACTTTTATGCGTATGTGTATCGACTGTTTCTGGTTAAATAAGGTGACTATTTAGAATAAGTATCTAGTGTTCATATATTGATGATATAGTCATCTAGTTTCAGGGTTCAATCATTTTTTCTATGATTGATTTAGACTGTAGCTACCATTAGTTGAGGATTATGGTAGTGTACATACCTAAGACTGCTATAAGGACTCGTAATGGTTTATGAGTTCTTATTATGTATTTAGTCAAAATAATGCCCCACCAATATTTATGGATTTGATGAGCTATGTAGTCAAATCATATTTGGAAAATTGTATGATAGTATTCATTGATGACATCATAGTCTACTCGAGGAATAGGGAGAAGCATGCCAACATCAGATAATTGTAATTACGCTTTACACTTTATAGGACCAGTAGTTATCTGACATATATTATTAAGTGTAAGTATTAGCTTGAGTCTATAGAATTCTTGGTGCACATTGTGTCCAAGGTTGGGATTATGTTAGATCCAATAAAGATTGATGCAGTTTGTAATTGGGTGAGGCTTACTTCTCTTAGAAAAATGTGCAGCTTTTTCCTGCTAATGGGTTACTACAAATGATTTATTGCAGAATTTTCTTCTATTATAGCATTGTTGCTAGCTTGATAAGAAAGGATGTCCCTTTCTATTATCCTAATGAGTGTGCGGCAAACTTTCTAAATCTTTGCCTTATTGACTTTACTTCATGCTTCCATAGTTGGTTTTCAGGCATCTGAAGATGCACGAGTGAAACTACCCTACCCATGACATATAGATGGTGGAGATAATATTCGTTGAATATTTTGAGGTATTATGTGTGTAGTGTCTATTGTGAGTTATTGACTAATCATCATAGCCTCCAATACATCTTCATTTATATGGATCTTAATTCCAAGCAATACATATGGCTAGAGTCACTAAAGGATTTACTTTAGTAATGTATGAAAAGTAAAGACGATAGTGGATGCCTTGGTCCAAAAGGAGGTGATATTGGAAGTTTTGATAATCTCTCAGATTTAGAGTGACTGTTGGCTTAGGACATCCAGTCCTTGGCCAAGCAGCTTGTTTGACTTGATATTTCTAACCCAGGATAGACTCTTAAATATGTTGAGACCAGGACTATGTTGTTAGAGAAGATTTTGGAGTTCCTGATTGAGGATAAGAAATTATGAGAGATTTGAAATAAGGCATTTAGGGGTGAGTCTAGGAAGGAAACATCAGATCCAAGGGGTTTTTGTGGATTAAGGAAAGTATATATGTACCTCAAGATGGAGATTTGGTTACGTTGATTCTGTAGAAGGCCTATTTTTTTAGATATATTATTTATCTAGGGGAAACTAAGAGGTATCAAGATTTGACACGACTTTACTAGTGGTGGTGGATTAAAAGGGATATAGCAGAATTCATAGCCTAATGCTTTAACTATCAGCAAGTGAAGTTTAAGGCACTTAAAGTTCGGTGGCTTGACTCAAAGGTTACTCATTCAGAGTTGGAATGGGAAAAGATAGTTTTGGATTTTGTAGTTTGTTTTTTGGCTACTTTTTAGGGGTTTATTCTATTTGGTTCAGTCTTCATGCAATTCATAGAGGTAGTCTTAGATTTATATTTGTAAGATTGTTAGTTTTTAGGGGATACTAGTATCTATCATTTTTACCATGGCATACATTTTATATAGATTGTTTGGAGCTCTATTCAGAGAAAGTTGGGTACCCAAATTTAGGTTAGCACAAATTTTCTAACACCCCAGGTTTTTGGGCTTGAAATTTTTTTTAGTTTTAGACTCACTACCCTTATTATGATTGACCTGATAAGTCTTAAGGTCACCTTATGGTTCTTAATACCCCAATCGTATTCTCACTAGAGTTCTAGCCTAAAGTTTTTATTGTGATTACGACTGGGGTAACGAGTCAAAAGGACTCTACACGAATCCTATAGTCTCATCCATAACCAAACCCGTGTAATTAGACAAGTTTCTATCTTGACCATGATTGGCACCTAACATGTTATAATGACTCCTCACGGGTCATAGTTTGCGACTTGTAGAGTCAATAGTGAGGAGTCCTTAAGATTTTGCTTAGACTACAAGTTGTGGAGATGAATTGTAGCCAGATGTCAGGAGTCGTAACGTGACCCGTGACGACAGGGTGACTTTTTCTACACTTTTAAGTAGGGACATTCTTGTCATTTACCTCTTTACCCCACTTAGACCCATGTCCATAAATATGTTGGGGATCCTATTTTTAATACTTAACCATCCTACACACTTTCTCAAGTGCTCTCAAATCCCTAAGTCAAGAACACCTAGGATTTCTAAGGAATTGGCAATTAAAGCATCAAAGGTTTGATTTCTCTCCATAATTTTTGATATCTAAGGCATATTACTCTTCCCCAAAGTTTATTTTTTTAAAATAATATATTTACAATTGTTATTCATGTGATTAAATTATTGTTTATGAATTTTGGTTGAGGGCTTTTGTGCCTAAAGGAATGAATTATTTTTCCCATGGCTTTTATGGATGATTTATGGTTTGATTGATGATTTGAACTATTTGAGATGCATGGTTATGGCTAATTGGAATGGGGATCGTGGATTACCCTAAATTTATGGTTTTAAATATTGTAATTGGTATAACCTCAACCCAATCTTGTGAAACTTGTTTTGAACATGAATGTATGCATATTAAACTACTTTTGGAACCATTGAATGATGTAGAAAGTTAATTTAAACAAAATGGTTTTGATTTAATAAACAAAGGAGGTCATGGCATTCTTCCACATTAATTTAATATACAAAGAGGGTTGGTCCATATACCACATTGGTTTAATGAAAAAAGAGGTCGAGCCTTGGGGTCGAGCCATTTCCCCAAGTTAATATAATTATAATGGTATAATTATAAGCTTGCAAGCACAAGGGTATGATGATACCTATATTTTTCCTTAATGGTAAAATCTACAATTTAATGGATGGATTATGTGAAACTTGTTTTAATTGGGCTTAATGGGGCTATGTAGCTAACCCATTAAGGTGGAGGTCCCAAAGGACCAATATTGGAAACTCATATTTGTCGGCATGATGGATTGGTCTTAATGACTGTGCGCAGACACACACTATTGAGATTTATTTCTATCTTGGATTGATGAGGGGTCAAGGCATTCCCTGGTTTTTCTTAATATCTCTTGTTCGTGCAGCTAACACATAATGGGGCCCTTTCAACATAGAGAGATGAACCCATATAGCCTGTGGGTATTGTATTATGATTGTTAAGCTACATAGTTCAGTCTAATGCTTTTCTTTAATGCTAAACCTTGCTCCTTATCCCAGGATATTATATGTATATAATGTGTGCATAGGGATTTCACTGTGGTTTTGACTTGGCATTATTTTGTCCCTTTCGACCGTGGAGTTCCACCAGTCCCTAATAGTCCTTCTCTAACTCTTTGGGTTAATGGGTTTTTTGCCCTAATGCCTTAGGGTGATGTGTCTAATGTTGATCTCGCAAGTCTATTCATTTGCTTACTTAATTGGTGGCCTCTGAGTTACGCCAATCTCAGCGTGTTGCTTCTATTACCCCTTTTTTTTGAGGCCACAAGGGTTGGCTAGTTCATGAGTATGAGTCCTCCAACCTTCATTGGTTCTAAGGTTGAGGAGGATCCTCAAGGGTTCGTAGATAAAAAAACATTTTCAAAGTAATTTAAGCTACTGACCTGAGGATGTGGAGTTCGTTGTATATTAGTTGAAGGATGTGAAATATTAGTTATATAAGGAGTAGGAGAAGTCGAGGGGTGAAGAGGCTTAGCAAGCTATGTGGGATAAATTTTCTAGTGCCTTTCTTGATCGTTTCTTTCCTCAAGAGTTGATGGATGCAAAGTCTGAGATGTTTGTGAATTTGAAGCGAGGCAGAATGACTATGAAAGAGTATGCCTTAAAATTTCATTAGTTGTCTTGCTATGCCCCAGATTTGATGTTTTATGTAAGGTATAAAATGAGGAAGTTTATTTCGGGCATGTCTTGAGACTTGGTGTTAGAGTGCTAGGTCGCTTTACTAAATAATGATATGGATATATCTAGGCTTGTGGTGTATAGGTAGTAGGTTGAGGATGAAAAGAAGAAACAAGCCAAAATAGAGCAAAGGAAGAGTAAGAAATTTAGGTATTCTAAGCAAGGCGGAGGCCAGCAGAATAGTGGTAGAGATGGAAGGCAGTGGTCTAAGAAGATGTGGGGAAAATTTGGTTCTTAATCTATGACTAGAGCTCCATATCCTAAGTCATCTGGTGATCATAATTTTTATAGCATTAGTAGGTTTAAAGTACAAGGTGCCCAATCTTTAGCTAGTGGGGCCCACTCAGCTCTATTGTATCCTTCTTGCAAATTTTGTGGACAGTTACACTGTAGTTTTTGTGGTGAGGGAAGAAATAAGTATTTCAGATATGGCCAACCTATCCATATTTATAAGAAGTGTCCTGTAGGTGATGTCGTTACTGGAGCTAATAAGGTTCTGGTTGATACTTTTTCAGCTCCAGCATCAAAGGGTGCTACTTTTGGTACCAACACTAGTTGAAATTGACAATATGCTCTTACCACCCATTGGGAATCTGAGGTTTCTCCTGATATTATTATCGATACATTATAGCTTTTATCTCATAATTTGTATTGTTTTCTTGATCAGGGGTCTACTCTTTCTTAATCGATCCCTTATGTGGCTATTCATTTTGGTTTTTATCCTAAGTGTATTTCTGATCACCTTTTTGTATCTACCCCAGCATGTGACTCAATTGTGGTTAGAGGGTCTATCAGAATTGTATGGTATCTATCTATGGTAGGGAGATGTTGGTGGATTATGTATAGTGTGATATGTTTGATTTTGATGTGATATTGGGGATGGATTGGCTTCATTTATGCTATGCTGCTTGTTTGTAGAACCCAAAGGGTTAGTTTCCATTTCTCGAATGAACTGGTGATTTGGTGGGAAGGTAGTTCCCTAGTGCCTAAGGAAGATTTATTTCTTATCTTAGAGCTTGGATATTGATTTCTAAGGGGTGTTTATATCATCTAGTTTGGGTTAAGGATTTTAATTCTAAGGGCCTTTCTTTGCAATCTAATAGACGAAAATCCTTCAACAAACTGACGGTAATAGCCAGCCAAACCCAAGAAACTCCTTATATCTGATGGAGAGATGGGTCTAGGCCAGTTTCTCACTACTTTGGTCTTTTGAGGATCAACTCTAATTCCATCACCGAAGATGATATGACCAAGGAATGCTACCGACCTTGGCCAAAATTTGCACTTACTAAATTTGGCGAATAACTGATGATTTTTGAGAGTCTACAATACTATTCAGAGATGGTCTGCATGATCACGCTCACTACGGGAGTAAACAAGGATGTCATCTATGAAGACTATGATGAACATATCCAAGTACTGCTTGAACACACGGTTCATCAAGTCCATGAAAGCTGTTGGGGTATTGGTAAGACCAAAGGACAAAACTAAGAATTCAAAGTGACCATACCGAGTTCGGAAAATTGTTTTTGAAATATCACATTCTCTGACTCTAAGCTAATGATAGCCTGATTTGAGGTCTATCTTGGAGAAGTAACTAGTACCCTGAAGTTGGTCAAACAATTTATCAATTTTGGGAAGTGGATACTTGTTCTTGATCGTGACTTTATTGAGTTGACAGTAGTCTATACACATTCCGAGAGAACCATCTTTCTTCCACACGAATAAGACTGGTGTACCCCATGGGGACATAATGGGTCTGATGAATCCCTTTTCTAGGAGATCCTTTAACTGTTCCTTCAATTCTTTGAGTTCTACTGGAGGCATTCTGTATAGCGGAATAGATATAGGCTAAGTATCTGGAAGAACATTAATGCCGAAGTCTATTTCCCTTATGGGAGGAATTCCTGGAAGATCTTCGGCAAAGACATCTGAATATTCATTCACTACTGGGACTGATTCGTAACGTTAAGGTACGGCTCGTGAAGAGTTCATATGATCTTGTTTTCTGGAATTTCTGGCTTTTTTTCTACAATATTTACTCCTACACACTGAACACACATATTACCCTATAAATGATTAAGTAAAATAACATGGGTTGCCTCCCATGCAACGTTTGATTTAATGTCGCGGCACAACGAGGATAAGTTGGATACTAGATTTCACCAACTAGCCTCATGGGTTACCTCCCATGCAACACTTGATTTAACATCACGATATGACGTAATTTTCATGGTTACTCAAACTCTACCAAGGTCCATCTCAAAATCACATTAATTTCCCTAGAGTTACCCATATAATGCCTTACTTTTTGTCTATTCACCTTGAATGGGGCTTTACCTCCCGCTTCGATTCCAAAGCACCATATGGGAACACTCTTAAGACAGTAAATGAACCATACCATCTAGACTTTAACTTACCTTGAAACAAGCAAAGTTTTGAGTTGTAGAGCAATACCTGGTCACCTTTCTCAAATATCCTCTTCTAAATTTTTTGATCATGATGCAGTTTCATCTTTTCTTTGTAAAGAATAGAAATTTCATAAGACCAGAGTCAAAATTCATCCAACTCATTCATCTTTCTCATCCTTGACTTTGCTGCATCTTGCCACTCAAAATTCAGCATCTTCAATGCCCATAATATTTTATGTTCAACTTCAACAGGAAAGTGACATGTTTTTTCATATGCCAACTGATAAGGAAAATCACCTATGGGAGTCTTGAAAGTTGTGCGGTAAGCCCATAATGCATCATCTAGCTTTCTTAACGAATCAGTCCTATTGGTATTAACTGTTTTTCTCCAGAATAGACTTTATTTTTCTATTGGACACCACAACCTGTCCACTAGTCTGCTGATGATAAGGTCTTGCCACCTTGTGTTTTACTCCGTACTTCTCAAGCAGACTTTTGAATAGACGATTACAAAAGTGTGACCCATCATCCCTAATGATTGCACGTGGCATGCCAAATCTAGAAAGATATGTTTTTGTAAATCGTAACATTTCTTCCTTCATTATTAGGGAGCGCAACTGCTTCCACCCATTTAGAAACATAATCAACACCTACAAAGATGTACTTAATACCAAAAGAACTCACAAAAAGTCCTATGAAATCCACACCCCATACATCAAACAATTCCAATTCTAAAATATGAGTCATAGGATGTTCATAGCACCTAGAGATGTTACCTTAGCATTGATACTGATCATAAGCTGAAGTAAAATAATCTATATCTTTGTAAATTATTAACCAATAGTACCCATATTGCAAGATTTTATGGGCTTACGGGATTCTACATGATGACCCCCAACTAGTGAAGAAGGACAAGCCCCAAGTATGTTCATCATCTCCACCGCAGGTATACATCCACGAATAATCCCATCCACATGAATTTTGAATAAATAAGGCTCATCCCAAAAAAATTCCTTACCTCATGAATAAACATTTTTCTCTGCTGGAAGGAAAGATCTTCTTGGACTAGCTCACTAGCTAGATAATTTGTATAGTCAGGTAACCATGGAATCAGATCTTTAGAAATGGCTAATATCTGCTCGTCTGGAAAACTATCATCAATCTCAAGTCCATCTTCAACTTTCTGCATAACTTTCTCCTCAAGTCTAGATAAATGATCTGCAACTTGATTTTCAGTGATTTTTTTGTCCTTGACCTCAAAATCAAACTCTTGCAACAATAGGACCCACCTAATTAGTCTAGGTTTTTCATCTTTTTCGCCATTAAGTAGTTTGTAATGCTCTGAGTATGGTACCCTAAATGCTACACGGTGCTCTTAATCCCATAGAACCACAATCTAATCCTTAACTGATACCTGAACTGAGCACTATATAATATACTATAAAAATGCAAAAAACTGGTGGAAACTTGCCATAAGGTTCAAAAAAAATACAGCTGAATAAAGTTTAACAGTATCAAAACTAAAACATCTGTCTGAACAACTAGTTTGAAAAACACTGTAGTCTGAACGCCTCTAAACTGTCTGAATAAGGAGTTGATAGGACAATCCCCCAACTAACTCTGTCTACAAAATAATGAATCTAATGTAATAAAGAAATAAGGGACATCCTCGAATGATAAGGACTCACTGCTAAGTCTACTGCTGCTGGCTGAATCTGAACTGCTAAGGGTGCTCTGGATCCCGTGCTTCTGAACCTATGGTATAAAACACCATAGTGCAAGAGAAAAGTATGTGTCAGTACGTGAGAATGTACCAGTACGCTAGATAAGGTAAAGATGAATGCAAGGGTTTACATGCATGAAGAATACTGACTAAATATCATGAGACTACTGAATGAGGATACATGCATGAATGCATAAACTATAACTAAAGTCATGGAAATACTAAATACTGAATTCTACTAACTGGACTTTTGATAATTGAGTCTACTGATACTAATAACTGATTGACTGAGGTTGAGATCAGTCTTATCTAGCTGGTGATCTCTGAATATACTGATGAAGAAAATGATTGACCAAATCTGTGATCAATCCTATCTAGCGGGTGATCTCTGAATCTATAAATATAAAGATTATTGACTAAGCCTGAGATCAATCCTATCTAGTGGATGATCTTTGAATCTATTGATAATACTAATGAGTGACTGTATCTAACAGTCCTTAATCTGTGCTACTGAGCTGAGTTCTTTTACTGAGACTGATTTTGAAGCTGAGACTGTGGGAGGTAGTCATCTAATCGACATGCCCTGAATCTGAACTCGTGGGGTCCAACCTCTAACCCCAGTTGGAAGGGTGTCAATACCATGCCACAGGTAAAGACAATTTCTATGGAGCCAGTCCTAATCTAGCGAGTAACCCCTGAGATCAGTCCTATACTAACGGGTGATCCCTAAGTATATTAGTACTATCTAACGGGTGACATCTCGTGCCTATGCTGGCTATGTAGTTTAGAAACTTAGGGATTACTTCTAGGGACCTCAGTCCTGTCTAGCGGGTGAGCCCCCATCCCTAGGTTCGCTCGGTGCTGAATCCTTCTCCCAATTAGAAGACACTAAACTGATTAATAATTTAGACTAGGCTTGACTAAATTTTTACTAATTGTACTTGTTTGACTGAGATAAACTGAATTCACTGAGTTTCATTGATTGAAGAAATATTACTGAGTTCTAGCTCAATTACTAAACTGAAGCTGAAATGCTACTGATACTGAGATTACTGAGATTTCCTAAGTTCTGTGATTATCTGAGTTCTACTAAGTTCTGTAACTGACTGAGAGTACTACTAATCATGGCATAACTGAGATTATCGTGAAACAGACACTGGCTCTAGACAAGAAGCTAATTTGTCAGGTATAAATACCCCCAGGACTCGATAACATAAATAATACAAGACAGGACAACTCGTACATAACATGGAAATAGGCTAACATTCACAACACAATCAATAAGGCATCTCTTCAAGAACTTAGAAGTCTTAAACATTTAAATGTATAAGGAGTGCATACTATTACCTCATAATTCATTCAATAAGGAATGTACATGATTAGGAATGCATGCAACATATCATAATCCATTCACTAAGGCCTTTCAACAAACACTTGGCATGCATTAACTTATACACAATTGGGGATTTCCTGTCAATATACTATAATGACTCTATTTCCGTCACATAAGCATTTTATCAAACATATGGGGAGCATACTTTATTCAATACACCAAATTAACATGGTTACATCAATCAACATGTATCTTGAAGGGGTTTATTATGAACATCACATAAATATCACATACTAGGATCAAAGTTTAGAACTTTGTAAACAAAACATGAATTAAAACTCAATAACAACATGAACTTCAATTTCAATTCACATGAATCATGAAAACTCATAAATATATAATCTTTGAATTTAGAAAAGGATTCTTTAACTTCTTGGGTGGAAGGAACCCAAGAATCAACATCTAACATACCTGGAAATCTAGGTTCTTAAACTTCTTGAAGGCTCTTAAAGGGATTCTTGAGATTGCTTAGAAACTTGGGGGTTAGGGTTTTATATCTTTGAGAGAGAATGTTTTTGTTATTGAGGAATAGTGAAAATAAATGAGTAATTTTGGCTATTAAGGGTTTAAATCCCGTGTATAGACTGATTGGGGCTTAGGGAAATTACTAAATGGTCCCTGAAATTTAAATAACAGAACCTGAACAAAATCCCAATTTTTTACGCTGGCACGATACTGTGAAATTATGCCAGCTCATTGGAAAGTGGATGACTAGAAAATTGGTTAGCGGCGCGACGCGGTGGAAATCACATTGCCACCTTGGTTGCGATCTGGAATTTCACCGCGATGCGGTGGAATCGCGTTGGTGCATTGGAATTTGTCAATTCTGAAATCGAGCCTTGGCACGATATGCCAATATCATGGAGGCTTACAGGTTTTTGAAATTTTCCATTTTGCCTAACTCCGCGATGTGCTAAAGTACCAGGTGGTACATTGTCTTACTAAAATGGCTCTAACTCTTCGTCCGAGTGTCGGATTTGGGTGAATTTGGTATTGATGGAAAACTTATTCAATTTTCCACATGATAAAAAATTCAAAATCTTGAAAATACCATAGGGAATAAAAGGTATTCATCTATGAACCAAGATCTTTGATATTCTAGGGATGAATTGAAGCTAGATAAAAATATGAGATATTATAATATCTCCCCCCTAGGAACATTCATACTCGAATAAGAATTATAAAGCTGAGAATACTAGAAGGCTGAACTTACTTACTGGACATGAGCATGTGAAACATAACTATAGATTGATGTGAATACCAGTGGAGTCTGAGAATCTGGAAAAATTTGATGACCCATTTAAAAAGAAATATTTGATGATTTGGTGAAATAAAAGGGAAAGAAGGTAGAGACCACTATTACAAAAATACAAAAAAATATCTCCTCCATTAGCACGCAGATTGTAGAAGAAGGCGGATGAGACCAAATTTAGCAAGTTCATGGCCATGCTGAAGCAGCTAATAATAAACGTACCTCTAGTTGAGGCGCTAGAATAAATGCCAGGCTATGCTAAATTTATGAAAGATCTTGTGACTAAAAAGTGGACGATGAGCTACAATTGGTGGATAATCTCCACCATTGTAGTGTTATTGCTAAGAGATCTTTAGTGCAAAAGCAATCAGTCCCGGAAACATTCACTATCCCATGAACTATTGGGTCGCTTAATTTTGCAAACGCCCTTTTTGACCTTAGGTCAAGTATAAATCTTACTCCTTTAGAGGTCTTCAAATGACTGGGTTTAGAAGCTCCTACACCCACCAACATGCGACTTTTAATGGAGGATAGATCACTGAAGAGGCCGGTAGGGATTCTCTATGATGTGCTTGCAATACACCCACCAACTTGCTGACCAATGAGCTAAAATTTAGGGCGAATAATGAAGTGGTCAATTTTGATATTTGCCAATCGATGAAGTAGCAAAAAGATATGAATTTTTTCTTAATCATTGATTTCTATTATGAAGATGAGCAAGAGGTACCGATTGAAGAGAGATTTCCTGTGGAGATATTAGGAAATTTTATTCAATCATGAGCATTAAAGATTAGAAAGTGTTCATGGGCAAGTTTAATCAACACAAAGTCGATTGGGTCACCCAAATCAATAAAATTTTGTATTGACAAAAGTTACTCATGAACATCTTCTCTTTAGGTTGAGAAATTCATCTTTTTTAGGTGAAAGAGTTGAGTTTTAATCAACTTGTGGGAATGTGAAAATCACTAACCCAGTATTTTTCACACTTTTTGAATCCGAATCAAAGATCTATCATGCTTGTGAACTGAAGATGATATACATCAAAGTGATACTACTTTAAGAGGGCCTTTCACAAGAAGTCAAGCTAAGGACCTTCAAGCATATCAAGCTTTATGGATGAAGATGGAATCTTTGGAAGGATCCAATATGGATGACCTAAAGATATTTAATATACTAAGTGTGTCTACCATTTAAATTAGCTTGTAATTTACGTTAAGGACAATTTGGTCTTTGCTTACTTCTTTTAACCCTTAGTATAAATAGTTAGGTATTAGATTTGAACCACTAGTTTTTGGAATATTGAATATTTGTGCCTCCTTGAGAGCTTGAAAGCCCTTTGTTTATTTTCAACAATTGTCATAGGATTTGCAAGTAAGGTTACTACCTTCTTGAGGATTCTAATAGATTAGGTGGTTTTAGTTCCCAATTAAGGGGTATTTTAGTTAGTTTCACCATTACATCTTTTGATTGTTTGAATCTAATTGTGTCTATCTTTTTTTATTTTGTATCTTCAATTCCTATCTTGCTTCTATTTTCTTGTTTCACAACAAATTGGTATCAAGGCTTGAATTAGATTTGTTTTCATAAACCTAACTTTTAGGGTTTTGATATTTTCAAAAAAAAAAAATCAAATTTGTTTGAATGTTGTTTCATATTATTCCTTGAGTTACATGTTGTTGTTTATTAGTAAAAAAACAAAATCAAATAAATACATGACCAAAAAAAAATTAAAAGTCATGTTGAAGAATAAACTTGAAAGTGGGTTTTGTTGATTTGATGTTTGGTTGAAGATATTGATGTTTAGAAGTTGTTGGTAAAGTTGTGGGTAAGTTATATCTCAAACTCGAGCTCATTTGTTTTGGTATTGAAGAGGATGAATTTGAAAATTATAAAATAGTTCAAATCTTTCAAACTTGTTTCTTCTTTTCTTGTTAATTTTAGCTAGTTTGCTTTGAGTATTAATTCATACTTAATGTTAAACTAGTTTGTGTTCATTTAATTTATTTGTGTCAATTTTTTTCATAACTTTTTTCTTTCATTTCATTGTTTGCTTATTTGTTTCCTTGTCCGTTAGTTTTATTTGTCCATTTTTAATTACATAAACTCCACCCCATCCCGAAGAAGTGGTACTACTTGTGAATTATTTGATGGTGTTGACTCTCAACCTTGGGTTATTCCAGAATGGTAACAAGCAAGAGTGATGTGAATTCATTTGAGGATGGTCTTAGAGTGATACATGAGTGTGAGTGACAAAAAAGGGACACATGATGTGAGTAAGTGGTGAGGAACTCTTTCTACTAACTTTTTATTTATTTTGTAGGTACAATGACTCAATTGGAGGGAGAATCCGCTAGCAAAATGGAAATTTTGCTTCAAAAGCTATTGTAAGAAATGAAGGAAATGAAGGGAAAAATTGGAAGATGTGGATATAAGGGTGAGAAATCAAGAAATGGCAAAGCAACCACTTGAGGCTTTCAATCCCATTGGTCAATATGACGAGGGATCAAGTAAGACTACTCTTGATACAACACCATCCCACATGGTAGTGAAAGATACCCTCTCTCCTAATGCTACTTTACCAAAAGTTTGCAATCAAGCAACACTTCCAATGGGGGGGATCAACAAGGAAATATTCCACCACAAGCCAATGAGAGCCCAACATAACCTTGAAGAGAATAATTCTTTTGATGGTGATAATTATGATTATGGATCCAATGATCAAGTTCAACCAGAGCAGTTAGGTGGGAGAGGAATAAGAGGGGGGAATGGAGGGTGGTATCCAATTTATGATAGAGAATGCAATATAAGGAATGATGATAAGGATCGATGATTCAAAAACATCAAGATTACCCTTCAATTCTTCAAAGAAAGTAGTGACCCGAATGAATATCTTGATGGGATTGTGAAACTTGAAAGGAAATATAATCTCAACAATGTGACTGATGTTAAAAAGGTGAATTATTTTATAAGTCACCTTGAGGGTTTTGCTTTTGCATGGTGGGAGAAAATTGAAAGAGATGATTTGGTGAATAGAGACTTTTTTACAAGTTGGAATGAATGAAACAATATATGAGAGAAAGGTTTATGGGTCAAGATTATGAGCTAAGAAGTATTACAATCTTCAACAAGGAAGTAAGAGTGTAGAAGAGTATTATGAGGAGCTAGAGCATACTAGGCTTTGAGCCAATGTCAATGATGAAGAGGTGAAGATTATGGAAAGATTAATCTCGGGCTTAACTAAAGAGGTAAGGCAACCATTGGAATTGTATCATATTTCTACTTTATATGAAGCTTATCAAATGGCACTCAAGGTAGAGGGTCATCAAAAGGAAAATAAGTCAAAGGTGCAATCTTCTTTTTCCTCACGGGGGGCTAAAAACAAGGAATCTTGGAAATCATCTCCACTTGGGACAAATCCAAAGGTCCAAAGCAAGAATTGAAGTCCAACTTGGATTAATACAAATCAAAGGCGGACTACAAGGATGAAGGTAAGAAATCTAAACTTGAAACTTCATCTAAAATAAAGTGTTTTAAATGTCAAGGATATGATCATAAAGCAAATGAGTGTCCTAATAGAAGAACTATCATTGCATTGAATGATGGTGGTTATCAAACCGAAGATGAATCTAAAGATGACCACATGGAGGTTGATAGTAGTAATGAGTTTATGTGAGAAGGTAATGGATAAGAAATTAATGATAATGGAAAACTTGTTCTTATTGTGAGGAGAAGTATGAGTGCTCTAGAGAGGGAAGATCTTATCAAAGAGAGAACTTGTTTCATAATTGGTGTTGAGTGCAAGAGCAATTATGCTTCTTTATCATTGATAGTGGAAGTTGTGTCAATGTTGCTAGTATATCTATGGTAAAATAATTGATAATTCCAACAAGAAGGTATCCAAAACCTTATAGATTGCAATGGCTCAATTAATGTGGTGAACTTAAGGTAACCAAGAGAGTGTTGATAAAATTCTTGGTTGGAAGTTATCATGATGATGTTCTTTGTTATATTGTACCAATGCAAGCTTGTCATTTATTGTTGGGAAGGCCATGGGAATATGATGTGGGGGCTAAACATGGTGGAAGGTCAAAAAATATGCATTTATTAAGGATAGTAAAAAGCACATTCTTAACGCACTTTCTTCTTTTCAAGTGAGTGAGGAATAAAGAAAAATTTGTGAGTTGAAAGTAAAACTTGAGAGAGAAAAGAAAGAGAGAAGTAAGGGAGTGAAAAATAATAACTCAAGAGAGGCAAAAAGAGAGGTTGAGAGCTCAAGTGAGAATGATTTATCGCAAAAAAATAAAGGTGAACAAGAAAAACAAAAAAATAGAAAAAAAAAAGAGAAAATGTGCATGATTTTGCAAAATCAAGAGAGCATGAAAGAGGTAAACATTGAGGAAGCTACTCAAGCCATATTTATTAAACCTAAAGGTTATTCTTTCCTTTCTAACAATAAAATAACCTCTTTATCTTTGTCAAGTGTTGTTTCTTATTTGTTGTAAGATTATGAAGATCTATTTCTGAAAAAAAAATACCAAATGGGTTGCCTCATTTGGGAGGATAGAGCAAGAAATTGACTTTTTGCCTGGTTCTTAAATACCCAACAAAGAGGCTTATAGGATTAATCCTCAAGAGACCAAATAATTGCAAAGACAAGTAGAATAACTTGTGAATAAAGGTTTGGTGAGAGAAAGTTTAAGTCCATGTGCGATGCCCGTAATTCTAGTACCCAAGAAAGATGGGACATAGAGAATGTGTGTAGAATGTCGTGCCATTAATAAAATTACGGTAAAATATCAACATCCTATCCCTATACTTGATGATATGCTAGATAAATTGTGTGGTTCTACCTTATTCTCTTTAATTTATTTGAGAAGCGGATACCATCAAATCTGGATAAATTTCAGAGATGAATGGAAAACCACTTTCAAAACTAAGTTTGGATTATATGAGTGGATGGTGATGCCTTTTGGGCTAACCAATGAACCAAGAACTTTTATGCGACTAATGAACCATGTTCTTAAGTCATTTATTAATAATTTTGTTGTGCTTTATTTTGATGATATTTTGGTTTATAGCAAGTGTTTGGATGATTATGTGCAACATTTGAGAATGATATTTGATGTTTTGAGAAATGAAAAGTTGTATGTGAATTTTAAAAAGTGTTCTTTTTGTGTGGACCATATTGTTTTCCTTGGCTTTGTTGTAAGTTCAAGAGGAGTTTAGGTGGATGTTGAAAAAGTAGAAGCTATTAGAAGTTGGCCAACTCCTACATCCATTAGTGATGTTAGAACTTCCATGGGTTGACATGTTTTTATAGGAGATTTATGAAGGGTTTTAGTTTTTTATCCGCTCCTCTAACTGAGGTCATTAAGAAGGATAACCCTTTTATTTGGGGTAGAAAACTAGAGGAAGCCTTTACAATCTTGAAAGAGAAACTTAGTTTTACTCCATTACTTTAGCTTCCCAACTTTGAGAAGATGTTTGAAATTGAGTGTGATGCTAGTGGAGTAGGCATTGGTGCGGTCTTGATGCAAGAAGGGAAATCCATAACTTACTTTAGTGAGAAATTAAGAGGAGCTCCATTGCAATATTCTACCTATGACAAGGAGCTCTATGCCTTAGTGAGAGTTTTAGCAAATTGGCAACATTATTCGTGGCATAAGGAGTTTGTGATTAGAACCGATCATGAGTCTTTGAAGTATATTAAGGTCCAAAATAATCTTAATAAGAGGCATGCCAAGTGGATAGAGTTCATTGAGTCTTTTCCATATGTGATTAATTATAAGCAAGGTAAAGAGAATATTGTGGCGCATGTTTTATCTAGAAGATATGAGTTGATAAATACCTTGATGTTTAGGTTGATGGGTTTTGAGAGTTTGAAGAAGTTATATTCTAATGATGATTATTTTGGAAAAGTCTTTGGAGAGTGTCAAGTGAGCTTGAATAGGTGTGTGCAAGTTGTTAAGGAGGGAAATAAAGTTAGAACTCCTAGATTTGAATTGAAGGAGGGCTACTTGTTTAGAAATCAAAAACTTTGTGTGCCTATGTCTTCATGAAGAGAGTTGTTGGAGAAAGAGGAATGCAATGGAGGTTTGATGGGTCATTTTGGAATGTCAAAAACTTTACCTGTTCTTAGTGAACATTTCTTTTGGCCTAAAATGATAAGAGATCTGAAAGAATTTTTTCTAGGTGTTTGGATTGTAAGCATGCTAAATCTTGTACCCAACCCCATGGCTTATATACCCCTTTGCCTATTCCTATCGGTCCTTGGCTACATATTTCCATGGATTTTATTGTTGGGCTCCCAAGGACTATGAATGGTAAGGATAGCATCTTTGTTGTTGTGGATAGATTTTCAAAAATGGCTCACTTTATTGCTTGTCATAAAAGTGATGTTGCATCTCATGTTGCTACTTTATTTGTTCATAAGGTGATGAATTACATGGAGTTGCCCAAACAGTTGTTAATGGTACAGAGTCAAAATTTTTTAGTCATTTTTTGAGGTATTTGTGGGGAAATTTGGGAACCAAATTGCTATTTTCTACTTCTTGTCATCCTCAAACGGATGGTCAAACCGAGGTAGTTAATAGAACTTTAGGTAACACGCTTAGAGGCACGGTTAAAGGAAAGTTAACTTCTTGGGAGGATCAATTGCCATTAATTGAGTTTTCCTATAATAGAACTATTCATAGATCTATTGGTATAACCCCTTTTGAGTGTGTTTATGTCTTTAATCCTTTGAATCCATTGGATTTAACTCCATTGCCCAAAGATGTTATCGTGAGTGTAGATGCAAAAGATAAGGCAAAAGCTATAAAGAACATCCATGACAAAGTAAGATTGCAAATTGAGAAGGCTAACAATGATGCAACCAAAAGACCCGACAAAGGATGAAAAAAAGTCACCTTTGTACCCAGTGATTGGTCATGGGTTCACTTTAGAAAGGAGAGATTTCCAACCAAAATAAAGAACAAGCTTATGCCAAGAGGAGATAGACCTTTTCAAGTGCTTGAGAAGATTGGAGATAATGCTTACAAAGTGGACTTACAAAATCAGTATTTGATTCATAATGTTTCCAATGTTAGTGATTTATCTCTTTTTGATGTAGGATTGGCAAATTTGAGGAAGAATTATTTCGAAGAAGAGGAGAGTGTTGTACATCAAAGTGATGCTACTTTAAAAAGGCCTTTTACAAGAAATCAAGTTAAGGACCTTTAAGCTTATCAAGCTTTATGGATGAAGATGGAATCTTTGGAAGGATCCAATATGGATGACTTGAAGATATTTAATATACTAAGTGTGTCTACCATTTAAATTAGCTTGTAATTTAAGTGAAGGACAATTTGGTTTTTCCTTACTTCTTTTAACCCTTAGTATAAATAGTTAAGTATTAGGGTTGAACCACTAGTTTTTGGAATATTGAATATTTGTGCCTCCTTGAGAGCTTGAAAGCCCTTTGTTTATTTTCAACAATTGTCATAGGATTTGCAAGTAAGGTTACTACCTTCTTGAGGATTCTAATAGATTAGGTGGTTTTAGTTCCCAATTAAGGGGTGTTTTGGTTAGTTTCACTATTACATCTTTTGATTGTTTGAATCTAATTGTGTCTATATTTCTTTATTTTGTTTATTCAATTCCTATCTTGCTTCTATTTTCTTGTTTCTCATTAGACGATTTGGGTTAATAAGTTAGAAATTGGGCAACAAGTTTAAAATATCATCATTCCAATGAGCTAGGAAAGAGGTTTGAAATCTGATTTGAGATGATGACTATGTTGATAATTCATCAACCAAGTGACAACTTATTAATTAAGTTATCACTCAAGTGCAATAAAATGGCTGAGAACTCTCTTTTGGGCTGACGAAAAGGTTGATAAGCCATTACTTAAGTGAGGACTTATTGTCACCTAAGTTGAAAAAGGTGTTGAATTCTACTTTAGGATGATGATGTGGCAGATAAGCGATCATCCAAGTGATGACTTATCAACCAATTCATTACCTAAGTTGAAAAAAGTGTTGAATTCTGCTTTAGGCTGACGATATAGTTGATAAGCTATCACCCAAGTGACGACTTATCAACCAAGTCATCACCGACATGTAAACCAACTTATCAACTAAGTCATCACCAACATGTAAACCAAGTCTTCTTGACCCCTTTTAAGGTTGATAATGTAATTGTTAATGTGTTACCAATGTCGACTAAAAGAAACTGATGTGTAAACCAATATGTCCCATAACATACTAAGTTGTAGTTAGGTCTGCACAGGAAGATCATAAATCTTTGTGTTTTCTTACTTGTGTACATCATGATTCTTCTTTGCTAATACATATATAATCATGCCTCCAAAAGGAAAGTCAAAGAAGGCCTGTAATAAAGTGAACATGGAAAATTTGACTCAGAGACTATTCACTGATTCTAAAAATAAGTAGGAAGAAGCAAGACTGCAGAGACGTCATATGAGACAAAGTCTACGTATATAAGAACTACCTCCATAGTCTGAAGAAAGGGTAGTTGAGGAAGAAAGCTCTAAAGACCTTCCTCTAAACAACCTCCATCTGAGCAACTTTCTTCTAAGAAACCAATGGATAAAGACACCCCAATACAGGGTGATATGATAAAGAGTAAGAACACTGGTGTTTGAAGTCGTGTACGGTGGAAGATTGAAAGATCCTTCAGAATCTACCATGAGGGATTAGTACCGATAGGCAGATTGAAAGTTAAGAGGTCCATATGTGAAGAAATTAAAATAATCATATCTGGGTTGAGTAGATACCCACTAAAGAAGGCAAAACATACTGTCTAATATTGGTGAGGGAATCTTATGCCAACTACACAGCAACCTTGGAAGACATGTGCGAAAATGGAGAAAATCTACAAAGAAGCCCAACATGAATCAGATATCAGTTCGAGGAGTGATAGGTAGACTTATTTGACCATAGATCAATAGGTTTTTGCATGGTCCTGACTTTATTCCTCTAGTTACCTCTTTAGAATTCTATCACAGAATGACTGATCGGGCAAATCAACGCCATTGGTTGCCATAGGTCATAATAAATGGGGAGCCAAAATGGTTGGATAATCCAAGTTCAAGGATTTTTAAGGCTTCGTTGTCTCAAGATGCAAGGTTCTAGTAGGGAGTGGTAAGGTACAGGTTGATGCCTACTATGGGAGATAACATCCTAGGTGAGAATAGAGCAGTGCTTATAGCAAGCTTATTGTCCAATTTTCCCTTAAACTTTGGGTAGATCATTGCAGATGATATCAAAATACGGGCAACAGAACCCGATACAACATATCCATTCCCTTGTTTAATTATAAAATTATGCGAAGAAACCCATGTCCCAATCCTCACTAGTGTAGATAATGATGTCAAGGCCACAAAAACTCATAATCCTAACAAATTTGATGAGAGTAAGCCTACGTTGGTTCTAGGCAAGGAAGCAGGGGTAGAGAGAGACACTATTATTTCTGAGGGAGTCCATACACCTGCAACTACCATAGGCTCTACAAAAAATATGCAGTTGTCAGCACCAAAGTCTGCTTAGGCTACTTCCTTTGTAGGTAATGCACCTATTCCAGAAAAAAAACAAAATATAGTGGTTGGAGCACCGGTGCACAAATATGCATTGACTCCATAAAATTCCAAGAAGTTAGTAAAGCAAGGAAAAAAGTTTGAGGCATAATTGATATTATTTGCTAATTAGTTCGAGTTGGCTGTCGATAAGAAAATCAAGGCATCCATTTCACCTTTCTTGACTCTCCATGGCTATATTGATGAGATGGAAAGTCGAGCAAATGAAAGGTTGAAAGATATGTTGGTACCCAATCTTGCAGCATTTAAGGTAGCCTTGGAAAAAGCTAGAGCTGACATTATGGCCTTGCAATGCCTACATATTATTATACTCTTAGACCCTATTATTGATGAATCAGAAGAAGAAGAAGAAGAAGAAGAAGAAGAAGAAGAACCACTGTTTGATATGATTGGGAAAATATTTGATAAAAAAGACAAAGGCTGAAGAAAGAGAAGTGACAGTGATGAAAAAAAGAAGCTTGAGAAGAGAGCAAAGAGGAAGAAAGAGAAGAAAAGATTAAAGAAGCATTAAGAAAGGTGAAAGTGGATGGTGAACCTCTTGAAGAATCACTGAGGTCCCAAGTTAAAGGAGCCTCAGCTAGTGGGCCTCCTGAGACTATTGAGAAGTTCTTTACTCCACCATTCACTGGTGTAGATGCATCGGTCAACCTGATGCTACTGATGGTACTCTTACTACTGATGATGTAGCAGTATAGTCAGTGGCTTATTATATAAGCACTAAAGGTGTAACAAGTATTTTCTCACCCTTGTTATTATAGTTTGATATATTTACATTGATTATAGTACCTATTTTTTTGTGTGGGTGGGGGTACTTGAAACCTCAAGGGTATATTATCTGTGTTTGATTCCCTTAAGCGCTATCTAGGAAACTGACATTTTTAGGATTTTTTTTTCTTGTAATTGTGTGTTGTGTAGGCATGTGGAGTAGCATGTGACTGAGTAGAAATTATAGCAATTATATAATGGTAATTTTCAAAATTGTGAAAATTGTGTGACTATTAAAATTTTTTATTATTAGATTGATTACTAGATGTATAGGAAACCATGTCTATGAAAGTATGCAAATATGGCATTCCCTTCTTAAGCTTGAGTTTGATTGAGTATTTGGTGATGTCCGTACAATTCCATGTCATGAGTGAGTGAGACTTTTCTATGAATATGTTCTTATTGTGTGCAGGCAGCTAGAACTTGCCCAAATCATTATGTTAGAGTTCCAAGTAGTTATATGAGAAGTGATCACAAGCCATTTTTTATTAAGAAGCCATTTATCCAAGATAAACAACCTTTAGGAATGAAATATATCCTTTTTATCCCTTTTTGAGCCATTAG
This sequence comes from Capsicum annuum, assembly GCF_002878395.1. NCBI lineage: Eukaryota > Viridiplantae > Streptophyta > Magnoliopsida > Solanales > Solanaceae > Capsicum > Capsicum annuum. Next base: position 58,876,166 of record NC_061117.1, read on the forward strand.
AATACTTTCTTTGTTTTAACAACGTGACCACCTTTCATTGAGTTCACAAGTAAGAATTGTTTTAGTTGGTTCTGTCTTTAGACATTTTACACACCAACTTAAGAAAATTGCCTAAGTTAAGGGTGGCTACAGTAGAAGGGCTGATGATTGAAAGGTGTAAAAGATGTTGTGGCAGTTAGTATAAAAAAGTATTTAGTAATAATAGTAAATAAATGATGTTGAGTTTAATTGCTGAGAAGGATAAAAAAATATAGTTTGGAGAGGAATGCAAAGGAATGAGTGGTTGTATCCAAAGTTGTCTAAGTACTCAAAGAGAAGCTAAGTCATGAATCCTAAATCGACCTTCCCCGCACTTAAGCCTTCACATCAAGCCAAGAAAGTCCTATAATGATCTTAGTCTTACTAATAGATGAACTAAATGGAATGGTAAGGGTAAGCTTATGACATTGTAGGTGCACAATTTGAACCTTTGTTTTGAGAGTGAGAGCTTTGATGTATGGTTCCTAAAAGTACAAAGAAATATGTGGAGTCAGGAACTACTTTCTTCTGCGTGAGGTCATACGAATGGTAGTGGAAATTTTGCTAAACATTTGATTGAATATCTAAGTTTAAGTAGTGGTTTGTTTGTTTGAACTTTGAAGATGTGTATGGAATCTTGATGCTGGTTGGCAAAAAAATGTCACATCGTCTTAATGGTTACAAAATTAGGAAAACAAATGCTACTCCTTGCATTGATACTCTTGTTGTGTGCATAATAATGTGTTAGTTGCTTGAGGGCAAGCAAGTGTTTTAAGTTGAGGGTATTGATGTGTTAGCATTGTGCTAGAACATTTAAGGCTTTTAGCTTGAAATAATTGTAAGTTATTAAGTAACTATTGTTTTTTTTTATTATATTTCATGGGATTTTGTAGAAAAGTCGAGACGCAAGAAAACCAATGAAAACTACATCAAGAAAAATGATTTTTAGTAAAGAAGATATGAAGCTATGTTTTAAAGATTTTAGTTGACGACTTTTTTAATAAGTCGTCAACCTGTTGATAAGTTATCAGAGGAAGCCATCACTCATAGACAAAATCTATATGTTGAAGAATTCAAGTTGATGACTTGTCTGATAAGTCATCAACTTGCTGATAGGTTGTCAGTTGAAGCCGTCACCTGTAGGCAGTATGCAAGAATTGGAAAGAGTTGTTGATGACTTGTTTGATAAGTCATCAATTGTTTGATAAATCGTCAGTAGAGGTCGTCAGCTATAGGCAGTGTGCAAGAATTGGGAAGTGTTGTTGATGACTTGTCTAATAATTCTTCAACTATCTGATAAGCCATCACAGGAAGTCGTTAGGTATGGGGCGGAAAAGCTGGAGTTTGAAATTCAAATTTGGAAGATCTTGAGTATTTATAGAAAAATCTTAGGTTTTCATTGGCATCTTGAACGTATTCAAAAATAGAAGCTTTTATTTTGGTTTCTTCAGCTTAAATTCAGTTTTTTAAATAATTGGTTTTGATTTTTGGGAATTTATGTTTGAATTTGAAGGAGAACAATCTTCAATTCCATATTCTGTAAGTTAATCACTTTTGAATTATGGATTAATATATGTTATCTCTTTCTTTCTCATGAGGTACTAAATCCCATACTGGAGTTGTGGGATCTATGAGTAGTGTTATATTAATTCAATAGTTGGTTAAGATTATAATGCATATGGGAACATCTTGATAATTCTATTGTAATGAATGTTTTATGTTGGTTAAAAATAATAGGTTTAGCCTTGCATTGGTTTGATTGAATTGAGAAATCAATTGAAGGAAGTGGAATCTCAATGAGCATTTTGAAACATTAAATTTCCATCTAATGATTAATGCTTTAACCATATTAATCAACTCGAGATGAAATTAGTTTGAATATAAGGTTTTCCTAAGTTTGAAGGAATTAAGAGATCTAGACTCTAAGTAGGTTAAAAGAAACTTAGATGAATCATCACTAATGATAATTTGTTGTTTCCCACTTGTAATTAGATTCTAATACTACAACTATTGTTTAATACGTATAAATATTCATAGTGAACACAACTCTAGTTTTATTACTTCTTTAATTTGAAATATTGCAATATTGACCTTGTGTTACTAAAGCAATGTGAACATGACATTTTATCGATTGATAACCCCCCCCCCCCCAATTAAAGGGAACTCCTCTCTAATAGTAAACTTAAGCACAAATAGTCTTTATTAGCACCATATGGAATATGGGATTCGACCCCAACCTAGTTGGGTTATATATTTGATAATGACCGCTTACACTCTTGTAAAAGAGTTGTAATTTGGGTGTATTAGCTGGCATAGTAGATGGGATGGAGGATCTTTTATTTTTCTTGTCCTATTATAATACCTAAGGCCACTCCACTTGCGTCACACATAATCTCAAATGGCAAGGACCAATCAGGGGACACGATGATAGGAGTTGTCATCAACTTCTCTTTCAGGCGTTCATAAACCTCCAAGCAAGCTTCATAAAAATCAAACTTCACCTCTTTCTCAAAAAGCCTACAAAGAGGATTGGCTATCTTTGAGAAATCCTTGATTAATCACCTGTAGAACCCAGCATGTCCTAAAAAGATTTGAATACACTTCACAGAAATTGGTGAGGTAATTTATTGATTACTTCCATCTTAGCTCTATCTACCTCTATACCATTGTTCAAAATCTTGGACCCAAGAACAATACCTTCTTTAACCATGAAATGGAACTTTTCTCAGTTAAGTACCATGTTACATTCCTCACATCTTCGAAGAGAATTTTCTAAGTGAACCAAGAAGTCACCAAAGGAATCACCAACTGCTGAGAAATCATCCATAAATACTTCAATGGTATCTTATACTATTTAAGAGAAGATTGACATCATACATATCTAAAATGTGTCTAGAGTGTTACATAACCTGAATGACATACATCTGAATGCAAAGGTCCCATAAGTACAAGTAAAGGTTGTCTTCTCTTGGTTTTCGGGATCAATAGTAATTTGGTTGTAGCCCAAATACCCATCCATAAAATAGTACCAACCTCTGCCCGCAAGTCTATACAGAATCTAGTCCATGAAGGGCATAGTAAAGTGGTCCTTCGGAGTCCATGCATTGAGCTTTCCATAATGCATACACACTCTTCATCTTGTGATTGGCCCCATTGTCACTAGCTCATTATTCTCATTAGACACAATAGTAATACCACCTTTCTTCAAAACACATTGAACCGAACTGACCCACTTGCTATCAGCAATGAGATATACTACACCGATTCTAGCCATTAGATTATATCTTTCTTCACCACCTCCTACATAGAAGGATTAGGTCTGCACTAATGCTCTATACTCAGGATACAATCTGGATGAAGTTGGATTTTATGAGTACAAAGACCAAGCAGGATACCCATAATATCTGCAATGGGCTAACCTACGGCCCTCTTGAATTTCTGTAGCACTGATAGCAAAGATTTTATTTCTACCTGGATCAAATCAGCTATAATGATTATCGTAAAGTATTGTTAGCCCCCATAAATGTATATTACAGATGAGAGGGGAGGACCGTTAACTCTAAGATAGGTGGCTCCTAAATAGATAAGCGAGCAGGTGTAGTGGTTTTATTTTTTAGATCCAAATCAAGCTTCTTTGGTGCATAAGTATAAGAACCACTCTCATAGAGTGCCCATACCATCTTATCGTAGTCATCAATACCATCACAATTGAATTTCATAATCAAAGCTAATAAGCCTTCAACACCCAGCCTTTCTCTTAAGAGGAACAACATCAGAAATATTATCCCAAATAGTCACTACAACAACATCATGGAATGAGTCCATCTCTTCATCAAACACATTAATCATAGAAATCACCTGCAACTCATCAGGATAATTCATAGATTTGCTAATATTGAATATCATATGCTCATCATTGAGTCTCAACATCAAATTTCCTAGCTCCAAATCAATCAATGTCCTTCCTATGTCCAAGAATGGTGTTCCTAAAATAATTGCATTTTGAAAGTCTACTTCATTGTCTAAGATCAGCAAATCAGCAGGAAAAATAAAAGAAGCCACCTTCACAAATACATCATATAGAATTCCAATTGCTTTTTTACTATCCTATCTGCCATTACTAGTCTCAGGGTGGTTGGTGTAGGATCTCCAAACCCCAATTGCTTAAACACTGCTAATGGCCTGAGGTTGAAACTTTCTCCTAGATCACATAATTCACGAATGAAGTTGAAATATCCTATGGTGCAAGGTATGGTGAAAGCACCGGGATCCTCCTTCTTCTCTACCAATGATCTAGTTGCTACAACACTGTAGCAGTGAATATTATCAACTAGCTTATAAATGACTGACCTCTTCTTGGTAATTAGATCCTTCATGAATTTTGCATATACTGATATTTTCTCTAATGTCTCTATAAAGTGGAATGTTGACTGACAGCTCATTTAACATAGATAAAAATTTCTGACACTTACCCTCTTCTTACTTCTTTTTCAGCCTTTTAGGAAAAGAAGGGCGAGTCTTAGGATGGAATTCAAAGCAAGTTCCTCAACCTTTTGTTTTCCTTTGTATTTCTTGCTATAACTCTCCATATCAATAGAATCATCATCATATTATTGTTCATCTATAGTGGGTACAGGCAGATCTATGGTGGCTTTACCACTCCGAGTGGTAATATCATGGCAGTGACTATCATTATTTGGATTTGCCACCGTATTTCTAGGGAGAGTGCTAGGATTCCTTTGATTCAATATGGCTGACATTTGGACATACTGTTGCTTTAGTTGTTTGATTCCTGTAGCACGTGACTCAACTTTCTGATTCAGCCCTGACAGGTGTGACTTAATCTCCTTAAGACAGCTCTCTTGACTTTCTTGGCCTTTAAATAGTTTTGACAATATTGCCTCCATTCTAGAATCAGTACCTCGACTGCCTGGTGGTATGTATCTATCACTTTTATCTTTGTGATCATCTTTGCATTTCCAATCATCTTTTTGATCTCTGTTTTTATCTCTGTATCTATCATTGTAATAGTTTTGACCTTGATTCCTATGCCCTTGGACTTAGAAATCTGCCAACTGAAGATCAATATACTTTGCTTCCTCTTCAGATCCAGTCTCAAAAGCTCTAGAAGTCGATCCTTGTGCTCCAACAACATTCAATTTCTTAGCACGCATTGTTACAAATTTTTTTCTAAGCAGCCCAATATATGTACGAAGGTGTGCAACCTCTCTTGATACCAAATCATGACCAGGTCCATATTCATTAGTTTCTCAAATAACATATGTACCTGCACCACGCTCAGCCACGTGTATTGTCCTGGCTAGTGTTGCTTGCTAGTCTACCCTAGCTTCTTCAGCTAACTATGCTTCCTCGTCTACTCTAGATTCTTCCACTGTTGCTACTATTAATTGTTTATTTTATCTGTCAGCAACAATATGTGGATCATTAGGTGAGGGATGAGGCACAATCTGAGGGCCTCGAACCCCAGCAGAAACACCATCATGAACTTGTTCTACCATTCTTCGTGGTGGTTAAAGAATATTTTTAGGCTCCAGATCAAAAGTGAGTAAGGGGTTGCCTCTTCTCCTAGTGTTTTACATACACTGGCATATGTCAAATAAAAAACAAGTAATAAAACTTGCAAACTTCACCAAATTCAATTAACAAATCACACTATTTTCCCCGAAAACAGTGCCAAAATTTTATGTTGCCCAAAAACTAACCTCCAAATAAGTATGTTGCGGTCGATGTCAAGTATATTAACCCAAACCAGGTAGGGGTCAAACCCATAGAGAAAACATTGAAGAATTGCTTAACTTGATAAAATCCACGAGCGATGCAGAAAAGTAAATAGGGGAAATTGAAGCAAGCAGTAAGTAGTAACCAAATGTGAATGCTTTCATTTTTTAAACAATAGAGACGAACACTAGGAATTTTTTCCCGCTAGCTTCTCAACTCTGTGAACTTCTCATGTTCAACCACTCTACATGTAAAGTTGACAATCTTTGTATTATCAATCATATTTTGGACGTGTTGATAAATCTCACCCTTTACCTTGTGAGTCTCAGGGCATCACCTTTATGGCTCCTTGTCTATGAATTCAGTTAAACTCTCACCTTTTGAGTCTCAAATTGAGTAGATGAGATGATGGAATACTAAGATAAATATGAATCTCAAATTACTGTCTTAAACACCTTTTCCTAATCTCAAACTCCTTTGTGAATACATTCTCAAATACAAGGCTTCCTCAATCTTCTGCAGTAACTCTAAGGCCAATTGAGCTGAAGACATTTAAGATACATGAAATCACAATAGAAAATAGATGAATCTCCCACTTTCTTTATGTAGTTAATCCACCAGGATTTCCACAACCCTAGTCAGAGAGATTAGCCGCTCATGTTCATGCAACAATCCATGATACTCAATAAGCAAAGCATGTAATTAGTTACACATGAATAAGAGGAAGAAAATCTAAAGTCTTCTATTAAATAAAAACCAAAAATCTCAAAAACACAATCGTAATGATCAAAGTATGTAAAAGTAGTAAAAGAATTGTAAAAAGTGTGTAACCTAATAAAGGAATAAACCTAAAGTATTTATAGTGTCTCCAAATAACCATAAATCCTAATTAAAATAGAATAGGAAAAGTAATGTCGACATAAGGTACGACTCACTTCATCCACTCATAAGGTATTCTTAAGAGTCGTATTGTACTTGTCATATGTTCTCTAGTGTCTGTTCTTCTAGGGCTTCAAGTTTTCTATTATATTTATGATTCGTTCTCATGAGTTTTACTTTGACCATACAACTTGTGGTCTTCACTCGTCACCACCTGGACTTGATCTTTTAATTCTATGGATACTGATATCTTGTCAGATCTTTGACTCATATTCTTCTAAGACTTAACCATTGAATGATTGACTGAGTTTCTATTCTCCTTATAATTGCTTGTAATGACCCGTATCAATATCTAATAATTTTTGCTCTCGTTTTATCTTCATCCTTCACTTAGCTTCTCATCTTGGATTTTGTTACTGTCTTGCTTATGAGTTCACCTACGAGTTTATGTTATGTTGATGACTTGTATGCTAACTCATAAAATGAACAGACTTCATATTTTTCTAAACTTTTTCTTCTAATTTCGTTCTAAGACTATCATTTTCCTATTTCATCTGCACCAATCATAAAACCTCATCATATCTAGTAAAACGACCTAAGTACAAGCATAAATTCTTTATTTTAAGCATCAAAAGTGTCATGTTTTCATGGTGCATCCGATAGTGATTTCTTTTCTTATTAATATTTATTGGCTTCTGCATTGTTATTAGTATTATTTTGTGCTAGTGAGGTTAGGCAATGGGGGTACTCTCCAGTCCATGAGGGGATTGAGATACCCGGCATTGCCAGGCTCTATTTTGGGTCATGACAAGATTGATATCTGAGCACGGTTTAGAGTTGTTAGGTATCCCAAAGTCGTATCGAGTATAATCCTTTTATGGAAGTGTAGCGTGCCACACTTATAAGGGGGGATATAAGGCATTTAGTAATGTTTCCTTCCTTGTGTTCTATTTTTAGGCTATAAAGTCTAGTGCTATGAAACTTATCTAACTCCTGACTTCCTCGCATTTCAGATCATGCCTCCCTAAAGATCAAATGTTTGCAGAAACTCTATTGGGAACTCTGTCCTACTTGAGGACAATGTGGAAGGGACTCACCCCGTGTATGGAGTGCAGGCCCTGCCACGACCCAAACTGGGGCCCTGGCCATGACGGACATCCCGAACCATGAAGGCCAGAGAGCCTTTCTAACTTGCAATCACATACACCATTCATATACAAATAGAAAATATGGAAATACATAACAAAAGGGAATCATGGTCAACATTTATTTCAAACTACTCAATACTGAAATGAGTTCATAAAGATCAACAACATCTAACACAAGACTGCAAAATCTCTACTAACTGAAAATAATCTCTGTTTGAAGACTGGGACAAGACCCCCAGTTGGATCATAAATCAAAATCAAATAACAATGACTTATACATTAAGCCTTCCAAAAAATGGGAGGCTCACCAACTTCCAATCTCGGACCTATCAATCTACGGCTTAGCGGGACCCTAGGATTTTGTCTCAGATTTTGAAATATAAGGGGGATCAATACATATGTACTGGTATGTGAAAAAAATACAAAATAAATAGCACCTTTAATACCCAATATAGATAAGAGCACTTCGTAAAATATTACATATAAGATAAGTAAACACATGGGAATAATTTAGAATTTTCAAAGGCTTTCTTGCAAACATGACTCAACACTTTGTTACCCTTCTGAGCTAATTGGTATACCATACAATCTATAATTTTATGGGCTATATGGAATCCGCCCTTAACTCGGTAGCCAAGCCTCCAAGTGTTCCGCAAGGATTGGAGTTTTAGTAAGTTGGTACACCCCTTTACAAGTATATCGTAGCATCACGCTTACATGATGTCCACATTATCCCCCTTATAGGATAATACTCGTACCGGCAACTACGGTTTCCAACAAAGAGCCATTTCACTCAAATCCGTTCTTCGGATTACCAATTATCTCTCTTAAGCCCCACTTTTAGTTCTTCAAAATCATGCTTCATACTTTCAAAACAATCAATACTTATTTTATTAAGGGTATGTTATCATCGGGTATCATCATACCTTGACTTGCAAGTCATTCATATCATATCACTTTCACAGCCCATCTTATTCAAAACAAGCAAATGACCACTAACGATTATGACATTATAAGAGAGTCATTATTTTGAAATCTCATGAAATTTGTATGCAATTGCTCTCTTTTCACAAGACTTAAATATGTGGTGGCCATGCCAATTATTCAATTTTATGTAGTTCTTATTTTAAACATAATGAGTATAGTTATGGCATGAAAAACTCCCTCTCATCAATTCACCATCAACATCAGCCCAAGTTTGAGTAACAACCATTTGACATCAAAAACCAAAACATTCAAGTGTTTACCGCATATCGTATAAATCAAGTAAAAATTCATATTGAGAAGGAGGTCTCATGAATCATGCTCTCAGTTAAACCTTTCAAAAAGATAATTGAAACACATGTATACATAGTTCAAAACCAACATATACTTTTATCAAAATGAATCCATGATGCATATCATTTAAGCGTTATCAAGAACCCTTTTCAAAGTCACGATGTTTATATCTTTAAATTTAGTAAAAACGTTAAAACTCATACCCATGGGGTTTAAGATAGTCCCACATACCTTAATTGACGAAGAATTCATGTAAAGATCAAACCCTAGTTATTTTTCTCCTCTTGTGTTTTAGAAAGATGAACTAGGGATTTAAGAGAGTTAAAACATTAATAATGACCCTAATTTAGTCTATAGATGTTTAGGAATGGTTTTGGAATGTAAAAGGATGTGTTTTCCCTTGAAATAACTCAAAACAGAGCTCCTACGCCATAAAACATAGGGTTTGCACTGCAAACCCCATGGCGAACCTTAAGGTTTGTGTCGCACAACCTATGGCAAACATTAAAGTTTGCGGCGCCAAAGCCATTGCCAAGCTTGGACATTGTATTATTCAAACACTCATAACTTTTGATTCAGGACCTGGATTAATGAAAAGTTGGAGGTGTTGGGAAGAAAACTCAAAAACCATTCATTTGATATATAGTAAGCCCTTTAATTCATTATATACAAGAAGTTATGGTCGATGGAATTTGACCCAAGTTGAAACGTCCACTAAAACTTGATTGATAGAAATGTTTTCAACTCTTCTTTGAGTTAGGGAATTTTGCTGACTTCAATTCATATTCAAAGGTATTCCCACACTATAGAATTGATCACCACACATATATTATCATGGAATCATGTGATTTGGGTCTATACGCATAGGAACGATGGTCTAAATTCTAGCCCAAAGGTGCAGGGTGTTACATTGTCTCCCCTTAGGATCATTCATCCCTGAATGATGGATAGGGACTTGTTGAAGCTCTTCGAGTATAGAATAAGAATTGTAACCTCATATTGAACATTTTTCCTTAGAAAAATATGCAAAGGCATCTTATGAGCTTCATGATAACCCCTAGTGAAATGTATAAGCACGAAACATGAGGTAATGAGACTTTACATAGGGATGATCTTGCACATGAGTTCTATGAGTTATAATCATCACAACATAAGGCATGAGTTAATTTGGCGAACATAGGCCTGATTTACATCGGTAATAATCATGAAATAAGGTTTCGAGAAAATAGGGATAGAAGCATTCTCTTCCTCACAAGATACAAAAAATAGGCTTAAACTTATAGACATTACTCGCCTATACCCCAAATAGTAAATAACATATTTTGTAATCTCCAACTTACAATTCTCCCATCACATATCTAACCACAAGAGTTTGAGTCCCATTACATAGTGTTTTTATGTTGAAGCCTAACTCGAAATAACAATGTGCTAACTTAAGCTACAGGGCCCTATACTCTACATCCTATTAAGAAAATTATTTCACCTTATCACTACCATCAAATACACTAAATTTTTTTTAAATCAAAGAGTACAAACCACATAACACATTGATTTGCATTTTCATCAATCACAACATTCAAGCCTATCATTACTACCCCCACTTCAAGGATCTTCCCTCTAAGTCTAGTAAAATCAATCACTCTCACATAGACTTTCTCCATATATCGCCTCCCTAACTATTTCACATAACAAAAGTTCATCTCCTTCTTCCATCTTCTCCTATAACCTTAACTCAAGAATTCATATCCAAAAAATTTTCACCTTCAAGAACATTTACTCCCATACCTAAAACATCATCACACTTCAACAACCACCATCATGCTAACATACGGAGGGTCATTTAAGGACCCAAGCATAAATATTATAAATGAAAGTAACACTATTAGACCATAACTTATACTTTTTGCACTACTCAAGGAGGCACATGAAATAAAAATACAATAAAATAGACATGAAGTGCTTCAGATGTCAAGTGTCTAGATCATAAGTAAAGGGTCGTTCGGCATAACCACAACACAACATGATTTCTTAGGACATACTACAGTGAGAAACATGGATACACATATCTCATGATTTGTATAACATAAGGTCGGAATTCATAAAGTCAATGATTGAGATAAAGATTAATACTTGAAGCTATTACTTCTCATTTTCAGAGCTGAGATAGTCATAAGTTCGCACAACTTTATCACTTTGGCTAATTCTAGTATAAAATGATTCAGTGACATACAAAAATATGTTTTCTTAGGACCAAACATGTTTTGAGACATAGGTTTGGATCATGAGCAACATAATATATGGCTTGGATACTTGGATTATTGGATCAATGGGGGACATTATTGCTCCTTGTTTAGATATCAGAACATGACATGAGTTACATAGAGATCTGAAACCTTAGGCATAGGCAAGACATGAATACATAAGACATTGGTAGAAGTCTATTCAAATCGAGGTAGGAGGAGCTTGCTTGATAGGAATTGATTTAACATGATTCTTATTTGAAACTTGACAGCACAAAAAAAATTGGGAACTGCTTTAATCCATCATCTCCCCATTAGATCAAATTCACCCTCCTAGACTTGAGAATATAACCTCTCATCAATCTATAACCACAATTCTCAATACAATGGGAGGGGTATCGGTATACACATGAACACAAACTTCCCTCAATAATTTAATATAAAGACACTAAATTCTTTCTGGGACATCCCCCCTCAAGGATACTAATCATAACTTTCTCTAACCCCAATGTCATCAACTTAAGACTAACATTATTATTGGCATGGACATCCAGGCTTCTAAACACTTATAACTCCATTTTCAACTCCTTAGAATACTTTCATTACACCTCTAATCACATAACTTGCAACTTAACAAAAATTGTAAAATCATACCCAAGGCTCATTTTGCCTACCAATATTTCCTCAATTCAACTCTAACAAACATCCTACAACAACTCGCCAAACTTCTCCATACTATAGTTTCAAGAACACAAACTATTTACGCAAAATATTTATACACATAAATGTTAAACTTTCTCTTTTTAAGCATACTCTAAAGGCATTGCTCTCCCAGAACACTACTCTTAATTTTTGCTATCCTTTATCATCATCAACCTACAACTCCCAGTCTCATGAGCCTACACATACTCACTCCTTATCACATAAAAAATCCACTCTCCACTACTTAACCTTCTAACATTAGACCGTTAATTGCATACTTATAGCATAAAATCTTACCTAACACCATACTACTAAGGGCTGAAACTTATTCTTATATACTTACGCCCTTATCTACATAATGACGCATCCACAATTTACCATTTTAACACTAGTTCTCATATACACATATACCTCACAACTACCACTTAAACTTTTCATAAATTATCAACCCAGGCTCTTTATAATTCACATCAAGCCTACTAATTCATTCCCATAAAAGATACATCATTAATCTTAAGCTATTATTCTTAACACCGTATTCTACATCTAAATTTCTAGCCTATAGTCTAGCATCAATCATCTACCACCAATGAAGCATGCAACATAATATACTAGTCCATCAAATTGGGAAATTCAATCTCAAATACCTTATTTCACCTAGATACTACCTATAACAAAATCACATCCATGACATTACTACTATACCTCAAAATCGACTACATACCTTCTCACAAGTAGTACTAGTTTAAAACCACTAAAGAAAAGAAGGTCAAGGGGGTAAAGTAACATAATAGACATGGTCAACCTTAATCTTATATTATAACCCAATATGATATTATCCACATATTCTACTTTCTCATATCATACTTACTTACCCAAGCAAACATTTAGACTACCTTTAAATTCCACAAACAACAATGAGTCTATAATTATAACTTATTTGCTAATCTAACCATTTCCATTCACAACTTATAAGGGATTTCTATAACCACCATAACTATCCACTCTAGGCTTTTTCCCTATTTTTAATAGATAATAATCACAGTTAAACACTTCCTTTACCATTATTGTACAATCTACAAGTATTGCTACCATACCAGTCTATCTCTATAATATTACAACCTACCTCTTAATCAATGGTTATACCACTAAACTAGCTTTTTTACGCAAGAGTCACCCTCAGTCTGACTTCTAAATTTATGATTTTATGTCACAACTTCTTTTCCCATCTCACTACTAATGGGTCATGATACTTTAACATATACTACTACTCAGGTGAAAATATAGTTCCAATATTCTATCACATATCATTACCCTTAAGCATGACATTTGTAATAAGGGTCTTAGAAAAAGACTGGATACACTTCATACCTCAAACTAAAAAGCATGATTTCATCAGTATCAAAGTTTACACTAGAATTAATACACCTTGAAGAACTAATGGACTCCTCTCAAGTCCTTATAAAATTTTATAATCCTTTATGACTCAATCACAAAAAGACCACATTATTTAGATTCTAAGCTTCTGCACATGAATCACCTCAACAATGATATATGTCTAAGAACATCAGAGTAAGGAAAGAATTGGGATAGCTTTACTTTTGTATAGACGACACCATAGCACGAATAAGAGTATGAAGAAGGAACATTATGACTCTATAGCATGAACTACAACATGGAGAAAGATAAACATTCCTAAATGCCTTGTAGCCTCTTAATTATAAGTGTGGTGCGCTACACACCCATAAATAGGACTCTACCCTACATAATTTCGCAGACACCCTAGGACCATGAACCATGCTTTGATACCAAGTTTATTATGACCCAAACTCGGGCCCTAGCCATGACGGGCATCCCAAACCATGAAGGCCCGAGAGCTTTCTAACTTGCTATCACATACATCATTCACATACAAAGAGGAAATGTAGAAATACATAACAAAATGGAACCATGGTTAACTTTTTTTCAAACTAATCAATACTGAATTGAGTTTATAAAGATTAACAACATCTAACACTAGTCTATGAAATCTCTACTAACCTACAATAACCTCTGTTTGAAGACTATGAAAAGGTCCCCAGTCAGACCATAAATCAAAATCAAATAACAATGACTTATACATTAGGACTTCCAAAATAAGGAAGGCTCACCAACTTCCAATCTCAGACCAATCAATCTACGACTTAACAGGACCCCAAGATTTTGTCTCAGATCCTAAAATATTAGGGGTCAATATATATGTGCTGGTATGTGAAACAAATCCAAAATAAATAGCATCTTTAATACATAAAATAGATAAGAGCATTTCGCAAAACATTACATATAAGATAAGTAAATAGATGGGAATAATTTAGAATTTTCAAATGCTTTCTTGCAAACATGACTCAATACTTTTTTATCCTTTAAGCTAATTGGTATATCCTATAATCTGTAATTCCATGGGCTATATGGAATCAGCCCTTGACTCGGCGGCCAAACCTCTAATCCAAGTATGCTATAAGGATTGGAGTTTTAATAAGTTGGTACACCCCCTTACAAGTATACAATGGCATCACCCTTATATGATATCCACATTATCCCTCTTACAGGATAATACCCATACCGGCAACTATGGTTTCCAATGATGAGCCCTTACACTTAAATGCCTTCTTTGAATAACCAATTAGCTCTCTTATGCCCCACTTTTATTTCTTCAAAATCATGATTCATACTTTAAAAACAATAAATACTTATTATGTTAAGGGTATGTCATCACCGAGTATCGTCATACCCTGACTTACAAGTCATTCATATCGTATCACTTTCACAGCCCATCTTATTCAAAATATGTAAATGACTACTAATGATTTATAACATTATAAGAGAGTCGCCATTTTGAAATCTCATAAAATTTGTATGCAATTGCTTTTTTTTTACAAGACTTAAACATATGGTGGCCGTGCCAATTATTCAATTGCATGTAACTTTTATTTTAAACACAATGAGTATAGTTATGGCATGAAAACTCCCTATCATCAATTCAACATCAATATCAGCCCAAGTTTGAGTAACAACCATTTGACATAAAAAAATAAAACATGCAAGTGTATACCACGTATCATATAAATCAAGTAAAAATTCATATTGAGAGGGAGGTTTCATGAATTATGCTCTCAGTTAAACCTTTCAAAAAGATAATAAAAACATATGTATACATAGTTGTAAATAAATTCTATATAAGGGAGTTCAAAACCAACATATACTTTTGTCAAAACGAATCCATGATGCATATCATTTAAGCATTATCAAGAACTACTTTCAAAATCATGATTTTTATATCTTTAAATTTAGTTAAAACATTAAAACTCATACCCATGGGATTTAAGGATAGTCCCACATACCTTAATTGATGAAGAATTCATGAAAAAATCAAATTTAAACTTGGAAGATCAAACCCTAGTTGTTTTTCTCATCTTGTGTTTTAGAAAGATGAACGAGGGATTTAAGAGAGTTAAAACATTAATAATGACCCTAATTTTGTCTATAGATGTTTAAGGATGGTTTTGGAATGTAAAAAGATGTGTTTGCCCTTGAAATAACTCAAAATGGAGATCCTACACCATAAAACATAGGGTTCACAGTGCAAACCCCATGAAAAAACTTAATGTTTGCATCGCACAACCTATGGCAAACATTAAAGTTTGCAGCGCCTAAGCTATCGCCAAGACTGGACAGTGTATCATTCAAACACTCATAACTTTTTACTCCAAATCCAAATTAATGAATGGTTGGAAGCGTTGGAAAGAAGACTCAAAGACCTTTCATTTTATATATATTAGGCCATCTAACTCATTATATAAAAGATTTTATGGTTGATGTTATTTGACACAAGTTGAAACATCCACTAAAACTTGATTGATAGAAATATTTTCAACTCGTCTTTGAGTTAGGAGATTTTGGTGACTTCAATTCGTATTCAGAGGTATTACCACACTATAGAATTGATCACCATACATATATTATCAAGGAATCATTTGATTCAATTCTATATATATAAGAATACTGGTCTAAATTCTTGCCCAAAAGTACGGGATGTTACATGCCCAATCTAGGGTCCCTGCTTCTTATTATGCTTCTTTACATGGAGTTTAACATGTCCTTACTAGTACTTATTGGGTTTCTTGAGGTAGCAATGCTTAATATTAGATGCCTTAGAGGGATATCTCTAATGCAGAGTTCTATCAGTCTATTTATTTTCTCACTCAGTTGGTGCCATCTCAGTGTCATTAGTTGGATCATATTGGTATATTTGCTCCTTTAATTGAGGTCACTCAAAATGTCCAATTTATCAGGTTTATTCCCCCAATCTTTACATGATCTAATATTAAGGAGGATCCTTAGGGGTTCATTGATGAGATAGAGAAGATTTTTAGATTGATGTATGTTACCGATGTAGAGGTTGTATGAAACATGCTGGGTTTTTGGCCCTTTGAAAATTTCCTAGATTTATGGTCTTTGGATAGGATATGACTAGGAAAATAACTCATACACTAGGATATGAGTGGTATGAGTTAGTCGTATGCAGACTAGTGTTTGTTTATGGGTTGGATTTGGGTTCTGGAATGGATAAGACTTGGATGGTATAAGTCATATCGATGGATATGGGTTGTTTTGTTACATCACTTAATCTTATACTTGGTAGACTAAGTTGGATCAGAGTACAAGTGGCTCATTATAATCCATAAGATAGAGTACGAGTCTTACCATGGACTCATATGGTGGGCAGCATTCAATTCTCTTAGGAATATATTCTACTAGCGGTATGGATCATGGGTACTAGTTGTATACCTAGATGTGATATGTTTTGGGGTGAGTCGTACCTTGGAAAGTTTTGGGTCTAAAGGAGATGGCCTTGGGTATGAGTGGTGGGTACCACTCATATTGGAGGGTACGACTGGTATGGATATTCGTAACCACCTGATAAGATTTTTAGGAGTTTAAGGAAATCTGGATATTTCCCTACTTAACCTAATAAGGCCCATGACTTATATTTCTATTGGAAGTCTATTTGCCCTATTATTCTATTCATTAACACTTAGAAACTTCTCTTAAACACTCTACAATTCTCCCTAAGGCTTTTGGGTAAAGAGAAGCTAGGGTTTAATCTTAAGTACTAATTTAGGGCTTGTGTTGGTGATTTCTTTCCATAATCTTCTTGGTTTAAGGCGTGTTCTCTTCCCTTATTATTAGTTCCACTAAAGTCATGGTTTTATATAATGTTTTCATGGTTTGATTATTGTATGGCTTTGGGTTTTCAAATATAATTTAGGGGTTTTGCTTATAAATGTTTGGTTATAGTTTTACCATATTTTAATTATGCTTTTATATACTTCAATTGTGATTTTAGATAATTAGTTGCATGGGAATGGTTATTTGGTAATTGGATTTGGTTTTGGAAACACTATACCCCCAATATGTTTGAAAAAATGCCTATGAGAATTTTTTCACTACATTGTTGTTATTTAATGGAACTATTGCATGGTTTAATCTTGGTAATGGAACACTAAATGGTTAAATGGTTTTGAATGGTTTTGGGTTTAAAAATCATCCTTGTGGGGTAGAATGGAATCTCTCAAGAAAAAATAATCGAACACTTGTGGGTTACATGGGACTCCCCTAAGTTAAATTGGCAAATAGGTACATGTGAATCTCTTTACCTTAAAAGGTTTGGCTAAGGACAATACTTTTAAGTTATAATCGATATGGTGATACCACTATGTATAACCTCAGTTAATAACAATGGTTTGGTTGGTTGGAAATTATTTTAATCAGGAAAAAATAGTGGGGTGTGATATCTAACTGTGAAGGTGGGAATTCAATGAATGAACACTGGAAACTTATGTTTGTCGATATAAGGGGTAGGTAATACTGCCTTACATGATACTATGAGGTATATGGGAATCCTCTAAGTACATTGTACATATGTATCATGGAGGGCGAGGGTACTAGGGAATCCCCTACTATAATGGTATCTCCATTTTATGTGGCTAAACACATCGGGGCCCGTTTAGGGGGTTACATTGGACACATATAGCTTGTGGATGGTTAAGTACGGTTAAGCTATACATACCTAGGTTAAGGTTTCAAATGCATGCTAAACTCGATTACTTTTCCTGACATGGTTATATATATGTATGGTTTGATGCATATGGTTGGTTTACTTGGTTTTACTGGTTGACATTATTTTATTCTTATCTTGAGTTCATTATAGCATTCACCCACTAACCCATCTTCAGGTGGTTGTATCCCCATATGATGCAGGAATCAAACATTCTACTTCTCCTGCATAGTGATCAAACATTTGAGATCAGTTTTTGGATTGAAGTGGCAAGCTCCCATCTTTTTAGAAGGCTCTATTTCATATATGTTATTTCATACTTTAGTTTATTTATGGATATTGGTTTTGGCTATGGTTTGGGGTATGTCCCAACTGGATTTTGATATGGTGGGGGACATGTCCCAACTGAATTTTGGTATTCTTTTGGTTAGACACTTCTGTGAAACTACTATGGATTGGCATAGGTGGGATGGGTAGTGGTGTCAGCCGTAGTATTGGCATTGGTATTGGGGCTAACACTGATTGACTATATTATTTGTTGTTCCATCCTCTTTTATTTTAGGATTATATATAATTATCATGGAACTCATACGTTATGGTTTATGGTTTGGTTTGTCTATTGGTTGGGTTCAGATGGTTGGACTCGATTGGGTTGATATTAGTAATAGACCTATCCCAGAGTCTATAAATTGGATAATTATGTCATCTTGTTATGTATTTGAAATTCAGCCAACTCAAGGTAGGTGGCTGGAGGTTTAATTGGGTAATAATGGTGGTCTCCGATCCCAGCCACACTTAGAAAGCCCATTACAATAAGTCCCCTGGTTGGGTTGTATCAACTTGGTATCAGAGCATTAGGTTCATGATCAATAAGGAGTCCACAAATCTATGTCTAGTAGATTCTCTTTTAGGGGTGTGTAGCGTGCCACATTCATAAGAGAGAAGCTATAAGGCATTTAGGAATGTTTCACTTTCTTGCTATTCTATTTTCAAGCTGGAGTCTAAGTCTTAGAAATTTCTCTAATCCTTGTTTGATTTCTTTTAAGATCACGATGATCTGAAACACAAGAAAATTCTTTTTTCCCATCTGGGGATGATGTTGATGGGGTACTCCCTACACCTAGAGTTCGCTCTCGATCTCAAGGTACTATCCCTAATTGTTCTGAGTTCCCCTGGTTTCTAATCGTCCTCTTCGAGGTGAGGTGACTAATGTGGAATTTCATCAATAAATCCATACTATTTCTCAGTTGGTTGCTGCTCAATTTGAGCGAGATGCATCTAGTGTTCTATTTGTGGAGGCCACAAGGGTTGGCTAGTTTATAAAAATGAATCCTCTTACTTTTACTAGTGTAAAGGTGGAGGAGGATCCTTAGAGTTTATGGGATGAAATAGAGAATATATTTAGGGTGATATAGGACACTAATATAGAAGGGGTAAATTTTTTAGCTTATTAGATCAAAGATATTACATACCAATAGTATGAGGAGTGGGATAGGGATAGGGGTGATTTAGAGGAGCTGTCTCTGTGGGATTCCTTTTCTAATGCCTTCTTGGATTTCTTCTTTCCTCAAGAGCTGAGAAAAGTGAAGATGGAGGAATTTGTTAATCATAAGTAAAGGAGAATGTATGTCTAGGAATACGCCTTGAAATTTCATCAGCTATTAAGGTATGCTCCAGATTTTGTGGCAGATATGAGGGCGAGAATGAGAAAATTCACTTCTTGGCTATCTCAGGATTTGATTCTTAAAAGAAAGACTGATTTGTTGATTAAGGATAAGGATATTTCAAGGTTGTTTGTCCACATATAGTAGGTGGAGTATGAAAAGAGAAAATAGGTAGGGTTTGGGGAAATACAGGGTAAAAGGAGCAGGTTCTCTATGCAGGGTGGTGCTTAGCAGTAGGTGGTCAGGCAGTAAGTGGATGAACAAGAAGTGAGAAAGTTATGGTTCCTTCCCTACTACTTGTGCTCCTTGCTAGAAGTAGTTGGGTGACAGGCGTCTATAAGATAGTGATAATTTTTGGTCACAGGGTGCCTAATCTCAAGTGAATGGGGCATAGTCGACTTCTTTATGTCCTTATTACTAAATTTTTTTTCATCTTCATCAGGGATTTTGCGATGAAGATAGGGACAGGTATTTTAAATATGTCCAGCCAGTCTATGTACTCAAAAATTATCTAGTTGGTAGGGTTCTTTGGGAGTGGTAAAAGATTTAGTTCCTACAACTTCTGCTCCTATGCCTAGTGGTGCGGCTTTATCATCTGCTCATGCTTCTAGTATTGGCACTATCTAAAATAGGTTGTATGATCTTGTATCTTAGCAAGAATTTGAGGCATCGCCTGATATCATTACTGGTATGTTAAACTCTTTTCTCGTGATGCATATTGTCTGCTTGATCTAGGGTCCACTCTTTCCTATGTGACCTCAAATGGGGTTGTATGTTTTTGGTTCTGATCTTGAGGTTATTTTGGATCTTTTTTCTATTTCTACCCTAGTAGGTGATAGTTATTGCTAAAAGAGTCTATAAGGGGTGTATGGTATCTGTTGGTAGCAAGAAGACCTTGGTAGATCTATTTGAGCTGGATATGGTGGATTTTGATGTTATTCTAGGGATGGATTAGTTACACTCTTGTTATGTGTCATCAGATTATCGGACTCTCAAAATATCTTTAGGTTCCCCAATGAACCAGTTATAGAGTGGGAGGGTAGTTCCCTAGCTCCTAGGGGGAGGTTTATTTCCTATCTTAGAGCTTGGAGTTTAATCTCCAAAAGGTGTATTTATCACTTGGTCTGGGTTAAAGATTCTATCTCAGAGGGTCCTTTTTTCACTAGGTTTTGGTGGTAAATGAGTTTTCTGAGGTATTTTTGGATGATTTTCCTGGTGTTCCTCCGAATAGAGAAATCAAATTTGGTATTGATTTGGTTTTGAACACTCATACAGTATTTATTTCTCCATATATAATGGGTACAACTAAGTTGATGAAACTCAAGAAGCAGCTTAAGGACCATCCGGATAAAGGGTTTATTCATTCTAGTGTATCCCCGTGAGATGCACCAGTGTTGTTCGTGCATAAGAAAAATGGTTCCCTTCGGATATGCATTGACTATCAGCAGTTGAATAAGGTAATGATCAAGAACAAATATCCTCTTCCAAGGATAGATGACTTGTTTTCTTCAGTTGCAAGGTGCCAAGTTGTTTTCTAAGATAGACCTTTGTTCTGGGTATCATCAACTTAAAATTAGGGAGGAAGATATCCCTATGACAGCTTTTCATCCTCAGTATGGGTACTTTCAATTCTTGGTTATGTCATTTGGCTTGACTAATACCTCAGCGATATTTATGGATTTGATGAATAAGGTTTTCAAGTAGTTCTTAGATCTTTTTGTCATTGTGTTCATTGATGATATCTTGATGTATTCTAAAAGTGGGTTGGATCATACCAATCACCTCTGTGTGGTATTGCAGACATCAAAAAAGCAGCAGTTGTCTGTCAAGTTCTCTAAATATGAGTTTTTGTTGAATGTTGTAACTTTTCTTGGTCATATTATTTCTAGTGAGGGGATCATAGTGGATCCTTGAAAGGTTATGGTGGTAAAAATATGGCCTAGACCCACGACTCCAACCAATATTCAAAGTTTTTTGGGTTTTGCTTGATATTATAGGAAGTTTGTGGAGGGGTTTTCTTCGATAGTATCTCCTTTGACTAAGTTAACTCAAAAGAAGGTAAAGTTCTCTTGGTCAAAACCATGTGAAGGGAGTTTTGAGAAGCTAAAGGATAAGCAAACTTCGACTTCAATTTTGACATTGCCTGAAGGCAATGAAGGGTTTATGGTTTATTGTGATGCATCTAGGGTGGGGCTTGGTTGTGTTTTGATGCATCATGGGAAGGTTATTGCCTATGCTTCCAGGAAGTTGAAGGTCCATGAGAGGAATTATCCTACTCATGATTTGGAGCTTTTAGCGCTGGTTTTTTCTTTGAAAATCTGGTGTCATTATTTGTATGGAGTGCACGTGGATATCTTTTCAGATCATAAGAATCTGCAGTATGTTTTCACTCAAAAGGAGTTAAATCTTAGTCAGAGAAAATGGTTAGAGGTTCCCAAGGGCTATGATATGTGTCTTCACTATCATCTAGGTAAGTCTAATATTGTTGCTGATGCTCTTAACAAATTATCCATGGGAAGTTTGGCTCATATAGAGAAAGAAAAATGGGAATCGGTGAATGACATTCAACATTTGGCCAATCTTTGAGTTTGTCTCATAGACTTTGAAGATGGTGGTGTGATGGTACAGGATGTGTCTGGGTGTAGATATTAAGGAGTAGCAAGTGCTAGATCATGTTTTGATAAAAATTAAGAGTGATGTAGGTGGGCAAAAGGTAATAGTATTCGAGATCAATGGTGATGATACTTTATGATACAAAGAAAAGTTGTATGTCCCTAACGTCGATGGGTTGTAACAAAGGATTTTTGTTGAGTTGCATAAATTACACTATGTTGTTCATCTTAGTTCGGCAAAGATGTATCATAATCTCAAAGAGATATACTGGTGGAATGGTATAAAAAGGGATGTGGCTGATTTTATAGCCTTGCATGGTGTGTCAACAAGTTAAAGTTGAGCACATGAGGCCTGAAAGGTTTTATCAAAAAATTGATTTGACCAAATAGAAATAAGAGGTTATCAATATTGATTTTGTTACCCATCTTTCTTTTTCTCGAAACTAATTTGATTCGATTTGGGCCATCATGGATAGGATGGCAAAGTCTGCTCACTTCTTGCTAGTGGGGACAAACATTTTGGTGAAGGACTATGCAAAATTGTATCTTTATGAGATAGTAAAGCTGAATCAGGTACCATTTTGATTATCTCTAATTGTGGTATGCATTTTCTTCTTACTTTTGGTAGTCTTTTTAGAAGGGATTGGGTACTAAGGTGAGTCTGAGTATTGCTTTTCTTTCTTAGATAGATGGGCAAGCAAAAAGAACTATTCAGACATTGAAATATATGCTTTAGGCATATGTGAGTGATTACAGTGGCAATAAGGTAAAGCATTTGCCTTTGGTAGAGTTTGCGTACAACAATAGCTATCATTATAGTACTAGTATGGCCCCTTTTGAGGCATTGTATGGTAGGAGGTGTAGATGTCCTATTGGTTGATTTGAGCTTGGTAAGGCAAATATGTTTGGTTTGGATTCGGTTTATCGGGCTATAGCAAAGGTAAAGGTGATTAGGGGTAGGCTTACGGCTGCCCTAAGTTACCAAAAGTCATATGTAGATATAAGGCGTAGAGGCTATGAGTTAGAGGTTAGGAATAAGATGTTTCTAAGGGTATCTCCTATGAAAAGAGTAAAGCGGTTTGGTAAGAAGGGGTATCTCAGTCCCCAATTTTTCGGTCCTTATGTAGTTTTGCGGAAGGTTGGTAGTGTTACTTATGAATTAGAGTTGCCTTCTAGTTTGAGCTCTAGTCATTCGGTATTTCATGTCTCCATCTTGAGAAAGTGTCTTGGTGATCCTTCTTCGATGGTTCCCTTGGAGGTCTTGGGTGTCTTAGATTCTCTATCTTATGAAGAGGTTCTGGTTAAGATATTAGATAGGAAGGTTTGTCGGTTACAAACCAAGGAAGTGGCCTCGATTAAAGTTATATGGTGGAACCACAAGGTGGAAGAGGCTACATAGGAAGCGAAGGAGGACATGAAGTCTAAGTATTCACATCTATTTTCTGCTCGTAGGATTCAGGCAGAAGGTATGTGTTCTTGAACACATCTTTATTTTCTGAGTTTTTTAAATATAGGATTCATATCTTTGTATCTGTGTTTCCTAACTTGATTAAAGGTTGGATTGATATTTGATAATGCAAATGAATAGTGCTTGTAGTTATCCTACCTTGTTCGTCATTCTGAATGAATGTTCCTAGTGAGATAGATTAAAACACCTAGGGTTTTTGGCCCTTAGAAAATTTCTTGGATTTTCGTCTTTGGATAGGATATGACAAGGGGAAATGACTCGTATACTGGGATACAAGTGGTATGGGTCAGTCATATACTGACCAGTGTTGGTTGATGGTTTTGATTTGGGTTCTAGAATGAATACGACTTGGGTGGTATGAGTCGTATCAGTGGATATGGGTTGTTTAGTTACTTTACTTAATCTTAGACTTAGTAGACAAAGTTTGATCTGAGTACGAGTGGCTCACCATAAGCCATAAGATAGGGTAAGAGTAGTACCATGGACTCGTATGGTGGGCAGTGTTAAATCCTCTTGAGATTCTATTCTACTAAAGGTACAGATCATGGGTACTATTTGTATACATGGATATAACATTGTTTAGGGTAAGTCGTATTATGGACAGTGTTGGGTCCAAGGGAGATGGACTTGGCTACAAATGATTGGTACTACTCATATTGGAGGGTACGACTGGTAAAGATAGTCGTACCCACCTGACGAGATTTTTGGGCATTTAAGTGAGGGAAATCTGGATATGTCACCACTTAACCTAATAAGTCCCTATGACTTATATGCCTGTTGGTGGTTATTATTATTCTATTTATTAACACTTAGAAACTTCTCTTAAACACTCTACAATTCTCTCTAAGGCTTTTGAGAAAGGGAAGTTGGGTTTCATCATAAGGACTGATTTGGGGCTTGTTTTGGTGATTTCTCTCCATCATATTCTTGGTTTAAGGCATTTTATCTTCCCTCATTGTTAGTTCCACTAAAGTCATGGTATTATACAATATTTTTATGGTTTGATTATTGAATGTCTTTATCTTTTCAAATATAATTTGGGGGATTTGGTTATAAATGCTTGGTTATGGTTTTCCCATGTTTTAATTATGCTTTTATTTGATTTAATGCTATTTTTGGATAATTGGTTGCATGGAAATGGTCATTTGGTTACTGGATTTGGTTTGGAAATACTATACCCCTGCTATGTTTAATAAAATGCCTATAAGAATGTTTTTACTACATTGTTTGATTTTAATGGAACTATTGCATGATTTAAACTTGGTAATGGAACCCTAAATGGTTAAATGGTTTGGAATGGTCAAAATAGAATAGTTTTGGGTTTAACAATCATCCTTGTAAGGTAGAATGGAATCCCCCAAGTAAAAATAATAAAACACTTGTAGGGTACATGGGACTCCCCAAAGTTAACTTAGTAAATGGGTACAAAGGAATCCCTTTACCTTAAAAGGTTTGGCTAAGGACAATACTTGCAAGTTATAGTAGGTATGATCATACCACTATATATTGCCTCAGTTAATAACAATGGTTTGGTTGGGTTGAAATAATTTTAATTGGGAAAAAATGGCATAGTGTGATAGCTAACCGTGAAGGTGGGAGTTCATTGAACGAACACTGAAAACTCATGTTTGCTAACATGAGGGGTAGGTTATGGAGACCTTATATGATACTTGAGGTACATAAAAATCCTCCAAGTACATTGTACATATGTATCATATAGGGTAAGGGTACTTGGGAATCCCCTGTTCTAATGGTATTTCCGGTTTGTGTGGCTACATGCATCAAGGCCCATTCAGGGGATTACACTGGACCCTATATAGCGTGTGGGTGGTTAAGGATGGTTAAGCTATGCATACCCAGGTTAATGGTTTCAAATGCATGCTAAACCATTTTTTTCAACATGGTTATATATACACACACACACATAAATATATATGTATGTATATGGTTTGTATGCATATGTTTTGTTTGCTTAGTTTTACTGATTGGCATTATTTTATCCTTATCCTGAGTTAATGTTCGCATTCACCCACCAACCCATCTTCGAGCAGTTGTGTCCAACACGATGCAGGAACCAATCGTTCTACTCCTCCTGCATAATGATCGAACATTTGGGTTCACTTTTGTATTGAAATGGTGAGCTTCCATCCTTCCAGAAGGCTCTACTTCATGGATGTTATTTCATACTTTGGTTTATTTATAGATATTGGTTTTGGCTATGGTTGGGGGCATGTCCAAACTGGATTTTGGTATTCTTTTGGTTAGAGGCTTTTTTGTAACTACTATGGGTTGGTATGGGTTGGATTGGTAGAGGTGTCAACCTTAGTATTGGCATTAGTATTGGGGATGACACCAATTAATTGTATTGTTGGTTGTTCCATCCTCTTTTATTTTAGGATTATATTAATTATTATGGAACTCATACGGTTATGGTTTGTGGTTTGGTTTGGATATCGGTTAGGTTCGAACAGTTGGGTCGATTTTGGTAACAGACTTATCCAAGAGTTTGTAATTTAGATAATTATGCTATCTTGTTATATGTTTGAAATTTAGCCAACTCAGGGTAGGCAACTGGAGGTTGGGTTGGGTTACGACGGTAGTCTCCAGTCCCGGTCGGACTTAGGACACCCATTATGACAAGGCCCTCGATCGGGTTGGGTCATTGTAGAGTTTTCTGCTTATTAATTTAAAGATGCAGCTAATTAATAGTATGAGGTGTGGGAAGCCATGAGGGGTAATGATAATGAGCAGGCCGTGTGGGATAACTTTTTGGAGATTTTATTAATCATTTCTTTCCTCAGGAGTTAGAAAGCTAAGGCTAAGGAGTTTGTAAATATGAATAGGGTAAGATGAGTGTCAGGGAGTATGACTTGAAATTTTACCAGTTTTCTCCTTATGCTCCAGTTGGTGTCTAACTAGAGATCCAAGATGAGAAAGTTTGCTTCTGAGTTGTCCCATTACTTTATATTGAAGTGTAAGGACACAATATTGAACAATGATATGGACATCTCTAGACTTTTTGTTTATATGCAGTAGGTAGAGGATGAAAAGAAGAAATACATAGAGATTGGAGACAGGTAAAAAAGAAGTTTAATATTCAAAGCAAGGTGAGGGTTAGCAGAATAGTGGGAGAGATAGTAGACAGCAAACCAATAAGAAGAATTGGGCCAATTATTATTCTTTAGCTAGTGCTCGCTATCCTAATCCTTTAGGTGATTTTCGTTTCCAGACTAGCTGTGGATCTAAGGCACAGGGTGCCCAGTCTTAGGCTAGTGGAACTCAGTCAGCCCCACCTTATCCTCCTTGTTATTTTTATAGGCAGCTTTATCATGGTTATTTTGTGAAGGGAAGAAATTAGTGTTATGATTATGGTTATCTTGATCACATAGAGCGAGATTTTCCTTCGGCCAAGATTTTCACTAAAGCTAATAAGGTTACAGTTGTCACATCTTCAGCTCCTACACTAAAGGGTGTTACTTCTGGTACCAGCACTGGCTGGAATCATCTCTATTCTCTTGCCACCCGCCAAGAATTTGAGGCATCTCCTAATGTTGTTACTGGTATGTTACTGCTCTTTTATTATGATGTTTATTATTTATTTGATCTGAGTTCTACCCTTTCTTATGTGACTCCTTATGTGGCTGTGCATTTTTGTTTTGGTCCTAAAAATATTTTTGACCCCTTTTCTATGTCCACTCTGGTGGGTGATTCTATTATTGCTAAAAAAATCTATAGGGATTGTGTGTGTCTATCTTTCATAGAGAGACATTGGTGGATTTGATAGAATTGGATATGGTGTATTTTGATGTAATCTTGGAGTTGTATTGGCTTCATTCATGCTATGCACCTCTAGATTTTTGGACCCGAGAGTTCAATTTCCTTTTCCCTAATGATCCGATAATAGAATGGGAGGGGAGTTCCTTAGTACCCAAATAAAGATTTATTTCTTATCTTGGAGCTCAAAAATTAATTTCAAAAGGGTGTCTATATCATCTAGTTCAGGTTAAGGATTCTGATTCTAAAAGTCCTTCTATGCAATTTGTCCCTATGGTTAATGAATTTCTTGAAGTATTTGCCAATGATCTTCCTAGAATTTCTCCCAATAAAGAAATAGATTTTGGGATTGATATTCTACCAGATACCTATCCTATTTTTTATCCTCCTTATAGAATGGCTTCGACTGAGTTAAAGAAGGTTAAGGAGCAATTAAAATATCTTACTGATAAAGGTTTCATTCGTTCTAGTGTTTCTCCATGGGATACTCCTGTACGTTTTGTACATAAGAAAGATGGGTCTCTTCAGATGTGTATAGATTATCGGCAGTTGAATAAGGTGATAGGGAAGAATAAATATCCTCTTCCTTGGATTGATGATCTTTTTTATCATCTTTAGGGTTTTAGATGTTTGTCTAAGATTGATCTTTGTTTAGGTTATCATCAGTTGAAAATTCAAGAGGTTAATATTCCCAAGACTTTTTTTCGTACCCGGTATCGCCATTATGAGTTTTTGGTTATGTCATTTGGGTTGACTAATGCTCCAACTGCTTTTATGGATCTTATGAATTGAGTTTTCAGGTAGTTTCTAGATTTGTTTGTGATAGCTTTCATTGATGACATCTTGATGTATTCTAAGAGTGAGGAGGATCATGCCAATCACCTTCGAAATGTGTTGCACACTCTTAAGGATCAAAAAATGTATGCAAAATTTTCTAAGTGTGAGTTTTACCTGAGTGTTATGACCTTACTTGGACATATTATTTCTAGTGAAGGGCCTAAGGTGGATTTACAGAAAGCGGAGGCACTTAAAAGGTGGCCTAGACCCATGACTCCAACCGACATTAGGAACTTCTTGGGATTAGCCGAGTATTATAAGAGACTAGTGAAGATTTTTTTTTTTATTACTACTCCATTGAAAAAATTGACTCAGGTAAAGGTTTAAGTCTTTGCGGTTTGATGTTTGTGAGGGTAGTCTTCAGAAGTTGAAAAATAAGTTGACTTATGTGCTAGTTTTAACCCTGTCCGAGGTACTGATGGTTTTATTGTATTCTGTGATGCATCCCATGAAGGACTAGGTTATGCTTTGATGCAGTATGGTAAGGTTTTGGCCTATCCTTCTAGGTAGCTCAAGGTTAATGAAAGGAATTATCTGACTCATGAATTGGAGTTGGCTACTGTGGTTTTTTCTTTAAAAATTTGGTGTCATTATTTGTATGGGGTGAATATGGATATCTATTTGGATCATAAGAGCTTGCAGTATGTGTTCACTAAGAAGGAGTTGAATCCCAGGCAAAAGAGGTGGCTTAAATTGCTTAAGGATTACGAAATGAGCCTTCACTACCATCTAAGTAAAGCTATGTTATTATTGATGCTCTTAGCAGGCGATCTATAGGAAGCTTATCTTATGTGAATAGGGAGAAAAGAGGATTAGCAAAGGACATTCATAGGTTAGCTAATTTGGGAGTTGGTCTCTTGGACCCTAAGGATGGAGAAGTGATCATTCAAGAAGTGGTTAAATCATCTCTTGGTGCTAAAATGAAGGAGAAGCAGGCTTTGGATCCCATTCATATGCGGATTAAGGGTAATGTAGGTCAACAAAAGCTTATGGCTTTTGAAATTAGAGGAGATGGTACTCTAAGTTACGAAGGTAGGTTGTGTGTTCTTGTGTTGATGGGCTGCAGGAAAGGATTTTGACTGATTCTTATGAGTCTAGGTATAAAGCTCATCCCAGTTCGACAAAAATGTATCATTACTTAAAATAAACCCACTGGTGGAATAATATGAAGAGAGATATAGAAAATTTCTTTGCTAAGTGTATAGTTTGCCAATAGGTCAAGGTTGAGTATTTAAGGTCGGGTGGCATATCTCAAGAGATAAAGGTGCCTATGTAAAAGTGGGAGATAATCAATATGGATTTCATTACGGGTCTTCTACAGTCTCGCAATTGGTATGATTTTATTTTAGTCATTATGGATGGAATAATGAAGTTCACTCACTTCTAGCCTGTGAGGACTAACTACTCAGGAGAGGATTATGTAAAGTTGTTCATTCAGGAGATTGTGAAGTTACATGGTGTGCTAGTGTCCATTATTTGAGACTGAGATACGCAGTTCTTATCTCACTTTTGGCATTTATTTTAGAAAGTTTTAGGTATACAGGTGAACCTTATCACCACTTTCTACCCTCAAATAGATGGGAAAGTAGAGCGTACTATTTATACTTTGGAGGATGTGCTAAGGGCTTGTGTGATTAATTTTAAGGGCATTTGGGTTGATCATTTGTCTCTTATAGAGTTAGCTTACAATAATAGCTATCATTCAAGCATTCATATAGGTTCTTTTGAGGCTCTTTATGGTAGGAGGTGTAGGTCTCCTATTGGGTGGTTTGAGGTTTGTGAAATTAGGTTTGGGTTTTGACTTGGTTCACCACACCATGGAGAAGTTTAAAATGATTAAATAAAGACTTAAGACTACTTAGAGTAACCAAAATTCTTATATGGATGTGAGGAAAAAACAATTGGAGTTTGAGGTAAATGATTAGGTGTTCTTGAAAGTGTCTCCTATGAAAGGAGTCATGAGATTTGGGGAAAAGGGGAAGCTTAGTCCCCGTTATGTTAAACCGTATTAGATTTTGTAGAGAATTAGTAATGTTTCTTATGAGATTGATTTACCTGTGAGTTTGGGTTATATTCATCCCGTGTATCATGTGTCTATGTTGAAAAAGTGAGTGGGTGACACTTATTTGATAGTGCATGTTGAGGATGTTTAAGTTACGAATTCCTTGTCTTATGAGGAAGTCTCGATTAGATATTGAATAGGAAAGTTCATTGATTGAGGACCAAGGATGTACTTTTGGTAAAGGTTCTTTGGAGTAACCAAAAGGTAGAAGAGGCGACATAGGAAGCTGAGGAAGATATGAAGGCTAAATATCCATTCTTGTTCCTCATGTTGGATGAAACTATGTAAGGTATGACTTTTGTTTCCTCTTATTACTTTTTGAGCTTTTCATTTGATTCTGGTGTATTCTTGCTATTCTCATGCTAAAAGTTTCCTAACTCACCATTCGGGGATGAATGATCCTAAGGGGCCGATGATTTTATTTTTGACCTTCCCGTATTCGTAATTTCGACTTTTGACTTGAATTGTGTTTAGGGATGTTAAAAAGGTGTTTAGTTAAAGTTTCAAAATTTTCAGAAAGGGTTCGAGGTCATTTTTGGACCTCGAGGCAGTGAGGGTCCACGATATCACCATGTCACCGAGACTGCCCTCAACGATATTAGTATGTCATAGAGGATAGTCTCCGCAATATTGGCATGCCATGCCATGGTGAAATTTCATGTAGTTTTGTTTTATTCACTTGAGATGAGGGACTTTTGGTCTTTTTACCCATTGTAAGAATTTTAAACATAAAATAATACCATTCTCATCAGTTTTCAAAGATCAAATTCCTCTATTTCACTCTCAAACACAAAATCCAAGAACATTATAGGGTTTCACTGTGCATTCATCATCTGGGCTCTAAACTTCAAATTGTTTTCAAATATTTATGTGTTCAGACATGTATTTTCTTTTACAAACTTTAATTTTACACTATGGCATTGATTTTATGGATTTTCATGTGATTTTAATAGTGGGTTTTGAGATTAGGTTGAGGGGTTTTGGTTGCTTTTGATTGAATTACTTGTCCCATGATTTAAATTGATTATTCATGCTTTAAATTAATGTTTTTGGGACTAAATTGGTACTTTAATTAATGGTTGAAATGAGGAACATGGGTTTCCCCAAATTGGTGAAGTTTGGATTGGAAATTGCATGAACCTCAACCCACTTTGTTAAATTGATTTTAATTATGGAAAATTGCATGGTTTAACTTGCTTCTGAACTAAATGCATTGCATTATGGATAAATGGCCATTTAAATGGATTTGGATAGTCTTGGTGGCCACGGTTTGGATTTTCATTGAATTTGGGAGTCCAATTTTATTTTGTGAACTAGTTTGGAATATTTAATTTAGCTTGCAAGAATAATAGTATGATGATACCAATTGGTAATCCCTTAATGAATATCTCCCAAGTTAATGGTTGGAATTATGTGCTAAATGGTTTTAGTTTGGGCTTAAAGGATTTTGTATATCTCATCGTGGAAGGTGGAGGTCCTAGAAGGACAGATACTAGAAGCCACGTTTGTCGGTGTGGGGGGTCTTTATGGTCGTGTGCCTAGTTCACACATTATATATATATATATGTATATATATAAGTATGTATGTATATTGAAATGGTTGGAGCCTTGGTGGATTTGGCCCTTCCTCGGATTTCTTCGGTTTGTGCGGTTAAAACATATTGGGGCCCTTTCAATAGAGGTAGCCGAAGCGATATAGACAATGGGTGCCCATAGGACAAATAAAGTTGCACAGTCCAGGATAATAGTTTTAAATCTCATGCTTAAACCTTGTTCCGCCTCCCGGCATCTTATATATGTTAATATGAATGTGTGCATATGGTTTTCACTGATTTTGAACATGGCATTATATTGTCACTTTTCCTGAGTTACATGCTAGTGCTTATCCCACTGATCGTCCTAGGATGCTATATTGTTTCATAATATAGGGTCCAAAGACACTTCTTTTACCCCTGTGCAGCTTAGGTTAATTAGCACATTCATTGAGTTATTATGAAGTAGTGAGCATCCATTCTTTGGAAGGCTTATCATTTCATTTCTCTTTCATTACTTAGTATTTTGGATTCTTTTGGTCATAATCGGGGGCATTTCCCGACTTCATTTGGTATTCTAGTTTTAGAGGCTATTGTGGACAAATGTGAGTTGGTTGGATATTGTTTTTACTCTTAGTTTCATTTATTCAGTGATTCATCTTCTTATTACTGTTTATTGGCTTCTGCATTGTTATTATTATTATTTTGTGCGCATGAGGTTAGGCGATAAGGGTGGTTCCGATCCATGGGGGCTTGAGATACCCATCACAGTTATGCCTAGTTTGGGTCGTAACATGTATATGTTATGCATCAATAGTGTTATACTTTGCACAGTTATATATATAACTCTGTTAGATAAGACGAGTTGTGTATATTTCAGTCCATATACATAGCGATGTTTTGTATATGAAAGAACGTTAGGCAATATATGATGTGTATCTTTATGTTTTCAAGTTTTGTTTCAAATTGTTATGTATGTGTGATGCCTAGGATGTGTATTTGCAAACCCATTGTTGCCATGTTCTTCAAATCTTATAGGAATCCATTTTTTTTGTTTCAAACTTTTCCATAGTTACGTAGTAAAATTTTTCGTCGACTTGTATAGTAAAATTTCCTTTATATGAGTCTTTTTTTTAGTTTTAAATTTTTCTATGTCTCTTTATTTTATAAGGATCTTTTTGCTTTGATTCTAAAATTTTCGAGTTGATTTATTTGGTAAATTTCCTTTTGAAAGTATATTTTTTGAAAAATTGACATAATTAAGGAATTAATTAATCACACATTAATAAGGTACAATATTGGATAATTATTAGATTTGATTTATTTTCTTAAATATCATTTAGATAATTATTAGACTTGATTTATTTCCTTAAATATCATTAAGGGAGTTAGTTATGATACATAAGATACTTATGTATATAAACGTTCAGTATGTTTATGAACAATTAAAATCTGAAGAGAAAATTTATTTTAAAAAAAAGGGACAAGGAGTAATTAAGAAGCAAACTAGTGAAATTTATGAAAATTGCTCATAAAAATATTGAACGCTTAACTAATACAAACATAACTAATACAAGCATTACTAATACACTCTATTATCATTATTCATATACACTCTACCAAACGACCCCTAAACGTACAAATCAACAAAAAATCAGGTGTTTAAAATCATTGTTTCATCCTCTCCTTGCATAACAGAAAAGACCACAAAAACAAAACAAATCGTACATCCCCTTGGCCCCTTTACCAATTCTTTTCTCCCTTGTAGCTTGTAACTGGTTTGGATTTATTTCTTCTTTCCCTTTCCAAGTTACTTTTCTTGATGAATATGGAAGGTTGTTTGGCATTGATGCACCATTGTAATCTCCTCAAAAAGTAATATTTCTTTTACTAGTATTTTGCTTCTTCAGCCATTCTTAAAGTCTAAAACTAGTTTCAAACTACGCCACTTTAGGCTATAAAATAGGGTCTGAATCATGCCCTACTAGAATGGATCTCTAGCTAGAGATCTCATTCAAATCAGGTAGAGAATAAAGAAATACTCACTTTCTTGAGTGTTTTGGTGGTTCTGTCAAGGGTACATCTTGAGATTCATGGGAATTTCCTTCTTCTTATTTGTTTTTTCCATTGAGCTATGTGGAAAAAAATTACACTAATAATGATAGCTAGATGTGGAAAGGAAATAAATTTATTAAATTATGAGTATTACCAATGGACATTTTTTCTTATTGTGGTTTGGTTCACCGTAATAACCACAAGTCATTAACAGTCTTTTTTGGAAGCTGACCATATCTCCTGCCCATTCTTAGCATCATCATTTTCTCTTGTTCTTTTCACCTTTGGTCTACCAACCATCTTAGCTATAGTAGGGGGCTCTATGGCATGGTATGGCTCTATTTTCAGAAGTTTTCACCCTTAACAGGTTGAAGTTTATGCTTATATACTATTAAATATGCTCCTTTAGAATAGCACAAATATATCTTATCAATAGGGAAAAGTTTTGTATGGAGAAATGCTTTAATGGAATAAATACATGGGATTTCGGTTAAGACCCATGCTCTGCATGTGCATCTCTTATGCTCTATATGTACTGTGTTTCCATTTCTACCCTCAGTTACTTTATATCCACGATCTCTATTAAACTCAACCTTGCATTGTTGAGCAATGACCTTGTAGTCATTAAAGAGTTGCATTGCATGTGTTGAAAACTTATTCTTCCAACTTCTAACATCAGCCTCACGGTTCTTTAACATGTTCATTACCTATACAAAAATAATGAAAATAGAAAATTTTAGAAAATGTTCATTACTCAAGCCAAAAAAAAGTTCAGAGGTTAAAACACTTGTTCCCCAGAAATTTAAAAAAAAAAAACTAAAACTTAAATCAAAAAGAACTAACACTTATTCATATTAACTATTACAAAACTTAAAATAGTAAAATTTTCTAACCTTTACCCATATATCTTCAATCATCTTAATAATTGGTTTTTGTCTGGCCTCTACAATCCATGAGTTGAAGGACTCTGTGAAGTTGTTGTCCACCATAAAAATCTTGCATTTTGTGTCTAAATATGCTCTACACCATTTTTGAGGTAAATAAGCAACCAAGGCCTCAGCAGCTATCTCGTTCAAATCACCCATTTTCCTCGACTAATCATTGAATTCCTGTACATATGTACTCCAAGCACACCATCAGAGAAGCTTTTTCAACTCCCCACTTTGATAATTTTTTTCTCGAGTTAGCCTTACTATGCCAAACATGCTATTTGTGATTTTCTTTGGCAGACATTACTAACGGCATCCTGTAACAACATAAACACATATTAGTTTAAGCATAAAATAAAAAAAAGAACTACTTAAAATAGATGAAATGAACTTAAATTAGAGATACATTTTGCATATTTGATATAAATGTGACATTTCCACCCCATTTTAAATCCAAAGAGTTTGTCAGCAGCTCCAAAAACTAGTTCCAAGTTCTTTTAGTTTCTTTATCTACGACTGCCTAAGAAAGTGGATAAAAATAATTACTTAATCATGTCCTACTGCCAACAACATTATTCCCATACTTTCATCTTTTAAAAAGGTACCATCTAGACCTATGAAAGGTCTCAGCCCTCTTTTATAGCCTCCATTCAGGGTTTGAAAGCATATATACAATCTTAACAATCTTTTTTTGCCTTCTTCCATAGAATTATTTGACAAATTCATCACTACATCAATTCCCAGATTACTCGTCCTCAAATCTTATGCATAGGCCTCCAGTTTGTTATAATCATCAGCAAACTACCATTTATTTTTTCCAAGACAAGATTTTCAACTCACTTTAACTTTAACTCACACACATTAAGATTAAATTGTGATTCCAAATCCATTTTCATGTCTTTAACCTTTTAGTTAGGATTATTCTAAACTTTTTTCTTGAAATAATGAGATAAAATTTCAGCTTTTAGCTCTCTTTTTCTCATTAGTCTCTTAACAAGTATGCTCTTGATTTAAGGTTGTGATCTTAAAATCTTGATCTTTACCATCCTTGTAAATCTAGCATCGAAAGGGATAACCAATAACACAACAATAAGAAACTCTAATTGTGTCACTTTTCTTCACTCTAATATCCTTCTTATTTGTAACAGCATAGAAGTCTATAACTAGTTTAGCTTTCTTGAGATTGCTAAAGGTCATACCATACTCCAAATTCTTATATTCTTCTAACTTTTCATTGATATCAAGATTTTTTTTTATTTTTATAGACTTCCAACTCTTCACTACCATATTCACTAGATACAATTTGACCCCTTTCCTCTTTCTCACTACCATCATAATTTGTTCCAACTTCTATAACAATGTCACTTTTATGGTAGTCAATAATTTTTTAACTAATCCAATATCCTCTTCATAGTTATCTACTGCAAAAAGGTTCACTACCCTAAAATTGTCAAATAGTAGGTTCTGAAGACTGCTAATGCTTTCATCCTCCTCGATCACATAGAAACCACCAGATGAGGCAGTAAATACAAGTTCTCTTACTTTACTAAAACCTAATTATTCTTTAAATTCTCGACAGACATTAATGTAGGACAACAAGTACACTTTGTCACCTTCCATACGTGAATTAATTTTTTATGAAATATCAATTGTTGTTTCCAAATACACTGTCCTCCTAATTAAAAATCATATCAACATTTTTAACCATTCTTGAATCAGGTAAATATACAACACTTAAAAAAAGGAGAGGGGCCACATCAAAAAGTGCAAAAAATATAACTAATAGAGTATAGAAAAGCATATAATCGAAAAGGAACATGGACCCCCACTACCAGTTAAAAACTCTAAAGAAAAAGAACATGGACCACTACAATTAATACAATATAAATAAGCAAAAAAAGATTAAAAATACAGAATTTTTAACAGACCCAAATACCCAAAACCTAAAGATAAAAACATCACCTTAGTTGTAGAGTTATATAATCAACCCAGTAAAGAATTGAAGAACAAGAAAAAATTTTATCTTAAGAAGTTGTTGTGTATTTGTTCCCCTAAATCGCCATTCTTGAACTGATAAAAACAAGATCAAAGTTGCTATAAAATAAAGTGGAAATGTAGGTTAGGTTAATATGAAAATGGGTGCATTTGGGTTTTGTACGGTAGGTGGATCGGGTTTTTGGGTTGAGTTTAGAAAATTAGATGGACCAACTTATTGTATAAACAATATAAATCCCAATATTTAGCTAGTAAATTACCTTTTCTCCTAGATTTGCTATTTAGTTTTTCTCTCTCCCAAATTTTTAATGTTCTTATACATTGCTCGACGTTATATACATTAAAACTTATGTGTAAGAGTTAGCTAATTTAACGTTATTTAAGAAAAATAAATCAGTCGCCTTTAAGATGTTATCTAATTAATGCCATTTATGGAAATTGTGATTAATGGAACCTTAAAATCAGTAACATCATTTCAATTTTAAAAAAATTAAAACATCAAACAAATTTCATTGATCAAAATTACTTAGTTTTCCCAACTAATTACTTTTTGCGTTCCTGAATCTTTGTTTTTTTGTCAAAATTCATCAAGAATATGAACTTTACAATTCCGTTGAGGTATTTTGGTGTTTGTAAATCCAAAATACTATATGAACGCTATAAAAGTAATGGTATTATTGTTGTGGAAAGCATATCATATTTGATTTTGATCTTGGTGATTGCATCAAAATTAGATATTATTGAATGTAGGAAAAAAATTGAGGTCCAACATGTCATAGAAGGCATTTCTTCACCAATTATTATATGAAATTATAATGGAGTAAGGGTGTATGTGGAGTAGAAGAAAAGTTTTCTTGAATTTGTAATGTATTCTTTGTGCATAATGATCGGATAAGTCAGAAAAAGAGTTAGGTTTGATAGAGAAACTGGAGCTATCATTTGTGTTGAAGGAATGAAAATGGATGTGCATGCTCTTTTGATTATTGAATCACAAAATCAGTACTCATTATGTGTACCTTAGTTTGAAGTAAAATACCTTATTACTGATAGCAAGAATACAAAATTGAAGGTGAATCAGCTTTATTAGGATAAAGTGACTCTTGATTTTGTAATGGCAAAATATGCATTATAGCATAGCTTTAATTTTAGATCTAAATAATTTGATAAAGAGAGATACGATACAAAACTGTTTATTTAGCAAGATTATGTAAAGTTGTTAGTTTTTATGGTTAAATATATTAAATAAACATTAAGTTGATGTATAAATTTGTTTTGTTGTTTGATAGTGTTATACAGCGGTTATCAGATGTCTATTTTGATGAACCTTATACATAGTTGTCTTTATTTAAAGAACCCTACACATGAAACCATATTTATATGGCTACAGGGTATTAATACATTAATTTATATCATTCCATATATGTATTACTATAATTTATAGGGTATCTTATATGTAGATTTGTTATGTATGAGGAACCTATTGATGCATAATTTTATGTAACAACAAATCCAAACATCAATCTATTACCTATAGTGAGATTACTATATGGTTGTAATAAAATATGTGTTGCATTCATTTGTTGTAAATCGGAATGATAAGGAATAATATTTTACTAAAATTAAATACATGTATATAACTTATTTTCTTCCTATAATATTCTAATTAATTTTTATTCTTTCAACTATATACTACATTATCGTAATAAAGATTGCAAATAGATCCTGAACCCATTTATTTTGCATAAATCAGATGTTTTTATGATTAGGTAATTTGATTCTGAACATACTTGATGGATAGTGATAGGATTCTAAAATATTTGTTGGCTACAACAGCCTTTATAAGTGAATTTACAGTGACAAAGTTAATCATAAGAGAATATACACACCAAGCGACATAATTAAAGAAATGAAAGTCATTTATAGAGTTGATATTAATTACAAAAAGGCATGAAGAGCTAAAGAGTTGGAAATAGAGATTCTTAGAGGTGATCTAGCTGATGGATATTGAAAAATATCACAATACATTTATATGCTAAACACGGTATATTGTGACTCTCACATTAGGATGCATAAGACAGGGATAACGACTTCAAGTATTTGTTTATTACATTACATCCAATAATAAGGGGTTTTCAGTTTTTCATACCTATAGTAGTGGTCGACGGTGCTCATTTGAGCGGATCGCAAAGGAACTTTTTTTTGGTGATCACACTCGATGGTGTAGGTATTAAACTTTGTATTGCTTTGCTTATATGTTTAATAATAATTCAGTGTTTTTATCTGTTTATGTGCTTATTTTTATATACATCCTATACATTAATAATGTTGGAGAATATGTTATACATAAACCTTTATTTTTTATTTGAATTAGATTGTATTTTGCCAATAGCTTATGTGGTTGTAGATTTCAAAAATGATTGTTCGTGGATGGGATTTTTCTAGTAGTTTAGGAATGCATTTGGAGAACGAAACAACATGTGTGTTGCATCGGATCACAATTAAAACAATCATAAGAAGTGTGAGTATTATGTATCCTAATTTTCGCCATCTTTCATGTATTTAGCACTTGTGGAAGAATGTTTGCACTCACGTTCAGAAAATCAAAGACAAACATAGTGACTTATATTATTCTATGAAAAAAGTATTATATAAAAGAGGATTTTGATTACCTTATGGCCAAGGTTGTTGTAACACCTCAGATTTTTTTCCTCTGAAATTTCTTTTGAGCTCACTGCCTAGACTACGGCTGGCACCTCATGCGTCATAATGTGTGGTCATGAGTCATAGGAAGGGACTCATGACCAAACTAGTAGAGTTGGCCAATTTTTCTATCTTAAGTATGACTAGACCCTCACAAGTCATGGTGAGACATTACGAGTCGTAAGTTGGAGCTTATAGTCCCACCAGTATTAAGGTTTATTTTTTTGTGGTGACTATGACTAGGAATCTATGAGTCATAAGGTCTCATCACAATTTATATTGTGTGACTCATGACAAAACTAGTGAACAGTTCCAAAGATTCTGTGAAATACCCTGGTTTCTGGACCTTAAAATATTTTCTTAATTTCTAGTTTCTGGGCAAGATACGACTTAGAGAAATGAGTCATACACTTGGGTACGGGTGGTATAGTCCAATTGTAAATGCTAACCAGTATTGGTTGGTGGAATGCATTTATTCACTGAAATGGGTATGACTTGGGTGGTACGAGTCGTATCGGTGGATACGGGTTTTTTGGTTACTTCACTTAACCTTATTCTTAGTGAATTAGGTTGGATCTGAGTATGAGTGGCTCACCATGAGTTGTAAGCTAGGGTATAGGTCATACCCAGGACTTGTATAGTGGTCAGTGTTCAAACCTCCTGGGATTCTATTCTGCTAGGGGTACTATTTATGGGTGCTAGTCATACACTTGGATAAAACTTATGTTTGGATGTGTCATACCTTGGACAACATTGGTTCCAAGGGGAAAGCCTAGGGTAGAAGTGGTGGGAACCACTCATATATGATAGGTACGACTCAAAAGGGTTAGTCATACCCTATGATGGAAATTAAATGCAGCTTAAGTGAGGGAATCTGGACATTTCTCCACATATCCTAATAAGACACCATGACTTATACTGAAGTTGGAAGGTTATTTGCCCTACTATTCCATTCTTAAACACTTAGAAAACACTCTTAAATCCTCTTTAGAGTTTTGGTCAAAGGAAGCTAGGGTTTCATCTTAACGAGTAAATTGGGGCTTGTCTTGGTGATTTCTCTCCATCTTCATCTTGGTTTAAGGAATGTTCTCTTACCTCATTGTTAGTTTCAACTAAAGGTATGGATTTTATATAATGTTTTCATGATTTGAATGTTGTATGATTTGGGGTTTTCAAAATTAATTTGGGGGTTTTGGTTATAAATGCTTGGCCATGGGCTTCTCATGTTATAATTATTCTTTTATATGCTTTAATGGTAATTTTGGATAATTGGTTGCATGGGAATGGTTATTTGGTAATGGACTTTGGTTTTTGAAATACTATTCCCCTAATATGTTTGATAAAATGCCTATAACAATGCTTTCACTATAATATTGATTTTTCAATGGAACTTGTGCATGGTTTAAACTGGGTAATAAATCCTTAAATGATATGTATAGGCTAAATGGTTTTGGAATAGTTTGGCTTAATAAACATATTTGTGGGGTACATGGGAGTCCCCCAAGTTAATAATATAATCTATGGGTACATGGAAATCCCTTGATCTCAAAAATATTTGGCTAAGGACAAAACGTGCAAGTTATAGTTGGTATGACGATACACTACTCATGGCCCTGGTTAATAATAAATGAAAAATGGTTTGGTTTTTTTGAAATGGTTTTAATTAGGCTTAAAGGGGGATGTTTAGCAAAGTCGTAAAAGGTGAGGTCCTGGGAGGGATCAAAACTTGAAACTCATATTTGTCGATGTGAGGTTTGGTCCCAGTGACTTTGTGCATGATGTCACACTTTATATTTTGGGGGATGTACTAGTTATCCCAGGTTCTTTTCTCTAGTCATGCGGCTTGATGCACTAGGACCTTTCAGCAGGGGGAGCTGAACCCATATAGCCCGTGGGTAGTTTTAGGACAACAAAGATACATAGCCTAGGTAAAGGTTTTAATGGAATGCTAAACCCGATTCCCTTTCCTGGCATGGTTTTATATACATATATATGTATGGTTTATGTGCATATGGATGGTTTTACTTGGTTTTATAATTGGCATTATTTTATCCTTATCTTGAGTTCATGCTTGCGTTCACCTGCTAACGCGTCTTTGGGCAGCTGTATCCCCACGGATATAGTAATTGATCATTCTACTCCTCCTACTTAGTATTCAAACACTCGAGGGTCAGCTTTGGTTTAAAGTGGTGAACTTTCATCTATTCAAAAGGCTCTATTTCATAGATGTTATTTCATACTTTGGATTATTTATGGGTATTGGTTTTGGCTATAGTTGGGGGCATTTTCCAACCAGATATTTGTATTTTTTTTAGTTAGAGGATTTTTGGAACTACTATGGGTTGGAATAAGTGGGCTTAATATTGGCGTCACCCTTAGCATTTGTATTGGTATTATGGATGATACCAGTTGACTATATTGCGCTCCTCTTCTATTTTGGGATTATATATTTAGTTATTAATGGAACTTATTTGGTTATAGTCAAATTTATGGTTTCAATTTGATTTGGTATGGTTGGATGATTGGTATGGGATCGTTGGACTCGGTTGGTACGGTCACAGTCGTGATCCTATCCCAGAGTCTTTATATAAGATATTACAATATTTTGTTATATGCTCGAAATTTAGCCAACTTAGGGCAAGCGGATAAAGGTTGGGTTGGGTAGTGGGGGTAGTGTTTGGTCTCGGTCAAACTTGGGACACCCATTACAACAAGGACCTGATTTGAGTCGTTTTACTTTGCCTAGACTATGCATCCAAGCTAAGACTCATACCCAGTTATGACATGACCCGTAATGGCTGGGCTTCTTTTTTGCCACTTTTAAGTGAGGGCATTCTTTTCATTCCCTCCTTCCCCAATCAAAACCCACGACCATAAAACACTTAAAGAGGGTTATTTTTATCACTTTAACTATCATAAAATACTCTCTACTCTATCAAATTCTCCAATTTAAGAACAATTAGGATTTCTCAAGGTTGATCATCTAGGCTCTCATATTGGTTTATTCTTCATAACTCTTGAAATTTCAGGCATGTATCTCTTCCCCTAAACTTGTTTTTTTAAAATCATATGTTTAAGATTGCTATTCATGTGATTAATTGATGTTTTAGGAAATTGGGTTGATGGTCTTTGAATGTTATTGATGGAATTTCTTTTCCTATGGCTTTTGTGAATCATTCATGTTTTGAATTGATAGTTTTAAATTCATTGGGTTCATAGGAATGGAAAATGGAATGGTGATCATAGAAGCCCCCGAATAAATGGATTTGGAATTAAAATTGGTAGTAACCTAAACCCACCTTATGAAATTAGATTT
The DNA here is from genome assembly GCF_002878395.1 of Capsicum annuum. NCBI lineage: Eukaryota > Viridiplantae > Streptophyta > Magnoliopsida > Solanales > Solanaceae > Capsicum > Capsicum annuum. The sequence continues at coordinate 58,919,211 of NC_061117.1, forward strand.
GAAACATGAGTATATGCATATTGTAATAACTTTTAGAACTATCGCACTACATAAAAGGCTAATGGAACATATATGGTTTTAAATTGAACCTTAGGGTCATGGATTCCCCCAAGCTAGTGGATAATTAACATTAAACCTCAGGGGTCGTGCATTCCTCTATATGGATGAATAATTAGAGCTTATGGGCTCGTCGATTCCTCTAAGTGATGATAGTTGGAAAGGTATATTAATAATAGCTTACAAGTGTAGTTGGTATGATGATACCAACAGTTTTTCCTTAATGAATGAATATTGGTTCAATGAATGGGAATGTATAAATATTTTAATTGGGCTTAAATGAGGTTGTGTAGCTAAGCCGTGAAAGTGGAGGTCCCAAAGGACTGATACTAAAATCCCATGTTTTCCAGCGTGAGGGTGGGTCTTGATAATCGGGTGCTTGTGTTACACTTTATATATTTGTATCCTGGATTGGCGAAGAGTCGTTCATTCTCCACCTTTCCTTGATATCCCAGTTCATATGGCTAACACGTACTGGAACCCTTTTAGCTTGGTGAGTGCTTGACCTATATAGCCTGTGGGTATAGATGACGGTTTTACATAGTCCAAGTTAATATTTTAACTCTTATGCTAAACCATGTTCCCTATCCTAAATATTATATACATATATATATATATATATATATATCTATAAAGTGTGTGCATATGGTTTTGAATATTTTTGGACTGATTTGATCATTGAAATATTTTATCCCTTCCCTAAGTTACATGTTAGTGCTCACCTTGCTAACCATCCTGGGACAATATATCCCCATACGATGTAGGTTCCAAACACACTTCTATTTCCTAGCACAGTGGTAGGTGATTTCTGGATTATCTGAGAGTCAGCTTTGAAGTGGTGATCTTTCATTCTCTAGAAGGCCTTTATTTTATGCTTTTTTCTTTACTTATGTCTTATACTATTTTAGGGGTTTTGCCTATATTTGAGGGCATGTCCCGACTTGGGTTGATGTTTGGTTCTTAGAGGCTTTCATGGACAACAAGGTATGGGTGGATTGTGTTGTAGATTCTTATATCCCTCTTGATATAGATTTCTCTATCTTGTTATATGTTTGAAACTCGGCTCTATCTTATTATATGTTTGGAACTCGGCTCTATCTTATTGTATGTGAGGAACTCAGCTCTATCTTGTTATATGTTCAAAACTTATTCGTTGCTAGTTATATTATGTTCTAATTGACTAGAGTAATGGGGGTAGTCTCCGGTCCGTAGTGAACTTGAGATACCCGTATCGACTAGTCCCTGGTTTGGGTTGTGACAAGCTTGGTATTTGATCCTAGGTTCATGGTCATTGGGTGTCCATAAGGCCATGTCAAGTAGAGTCTCTTCTATGGTTGTGTAGCATGACACACTTATAAGGGAGACGCTATGAAGCATTTAGGAATGTTTCCTTTTCTTGTGTTCTATTTTTTGTCTATAAAATCAAAGCCCTTGAAAACTCTCTAACTTCCAATTAATTACATTTCAAATCATGCCTCCTTAATAATCTGATGCTCGGAGAAATTCTTTTATCTCGCTTGAGGATAGTATGGATGGAACTCATCCTGTATATGGAGTACAGACTCTATCTAGGGTCTATGCTCCTGAGTGTACTGCCCCTCATAGAGTTCTATTGGTTCTTACTAGTCCTCCTCGGGATACTCAGGCTGATGATATTTATGCCCCACCACCCTAAGGATATTTTTCAATGTTGAGTTCTATCAATATATTCATTTGTTGACCTAGATGATGATCTCTTTGTCACATCAGTTAGGTCCTGTTAATAAGAGTAGGAAACAGTTAAAGATAGAAGAGAGAAAGAATAAGAAGTTCAGATATTTAGAGTAGGGTAGGGGAAAGGAAAATAATGGTATAAATAGGAAACATTGGACTAAGAAGAGGAATTAGGAGAGTCCTATATGATTTTTAGTTCTTCTGGTGATTGTCGCTTTTAGGCTAACAGTGAGTTTAAGGTACAAGGTGCCTCATCTTATGCTAGTAGAGCCTAGTCAGCCCCACCCTATCCTTCTTATAAAGGTTATGGCTGGTTGTACCGAGGTTAATGTTTGGAGAAAAGAAATCAGTGTTGTAATTGTGACCAGCCTGGTCATATTCTAAGGAACTATTCTTCAGCCAATGTTTCTACTGGAGCTAATAAGGTTTTGATTGCTACTTCTGTAACTTCTACACCAAAGCGTGCTACTTCTAGTACTGGCATGATCCAGAATTAGCTATATGCTCTTACTACCTATTTGGAATTTGAAGCATCTCCTGATGCCATTATTGGTATATAGAAACTTTTCTCTCGTGATGTATATTTCCTGCTTGATATGGATTATACCCTTTCTTATGTGATCCTTTATATGCTTGTTCATTTTGGTTTTGGTCTTGAGTGCATTTCTGATCCTTTCTCTATGTCTACCTCAATGGGTGATTCTATTTTGGCTTGAAAAATCTATTAGGGTTGTGTGGTGTCTATCAGTGGTAAGGAGATATTGGTGGATCTGATTGAGTTGGATATGGTAGATTTTGATGTTATTTTGGGGATACATTATCTCTATTCATACTACGCTTCTCTAGATTATAGGACCCAAAGGGTGGGTCAATTTCTAATTCCCTAATGAATAGATAATAGAGTGGGAGGGAGTTTCCTAGTTCCTAAGGGGAGATTTATTTCCTATCTTAGAGTCCGAAAGCTGATTTCCAAGGGGTGTCTTTATCATTTGGTCTGGGTTAAAGATTCTAGTTCTGGGGTTCCCTCTTTAAAATCTGTCCCTATTTTTAATGAGTTTCTCGAGCTATTTCTCGATGATCTTCCTAGTATTTCTCCTAACAAAGAAATAGACTTTGGGATTGATCTTCTATCAGATACCTATTCTATCTTTATCCCTTCATATAGAATGAATTTGGCTGAGTTGAAAGAACTTAAGGAGCAAAAAGATTTGTATCCATCCTAGTACATCTTTGTGGGGTGCTCCCGTACTTTTTTTAAAATCATATGTTTAAGATTGCTATTCATGTGATTAATTGATGTTTTAGGAAATTGGGTTTAGGGTCTTTGAATTTTATTGATGAAATTGTTTTTCCCATGGCTTTTGTGAATCATTCATGTTTTGAATTGATAGTTTTTGAACTCATTGGGTGCATGGGTATTGTAAATAGGAATGGGGACCGTGAATTCCCCCTGAATAAATGGATTTGGAATTGAATTGGCAATAACCTAAACCCACCTTATGAAATTGGCTTTGAAACATGAGTATATGCATCAAATGTAATGTTATGTATATGGTGTGCATAGTACATGTAGATGTATTGTATAAAGGCATTACGCATATGGATTGTATCCATAGGCTCCCTAATCAACCAGTTGGTAAGTAACAACGACATATATATATATATATATAATTTGTTACATGTATGTGAGATAGCATCTAAAAGTATAAGGGGAAAAATAATCCTATTCATAGTTTACTTAGGTATTATTTGTAATATACATATCATGAAATGTATAATCCTTAGACCATATTCATGTAAGTAAATCTAATACATAGACTACTTATCATAGGGTAATACTATCCATGGCCTAATTATGTATTGAAATTGACTTACTTCATAAACATAACTTTCCTCATATCTATGTTATAAGTCATCAATGAAGTATATGTTGTTATTACATAGCGGTTATAAACCTTATACATATCTCTGATATGGATAAGTGTAGAAGGGTTCAGACCATATACATTGAGGTATGTAACATAATCTATTACATAGAACAGCAGATCTCCAAAAAAAATAATTTGTCTAACCCTGTACATAATTGAGGTATGTTTAAGATTGAAATTAGAAACAACTCACTTATATAACAAGGTAGAAGAAAATGTGCTATTTAACATAGTTAATCCTTATATCGTGGATTAAAAACAAAATACAAGTCAAAAAAATGTTTATGCATTCAAATTAGGGATGATCGTGTCTTTAATATTCATTCTAAAAAAAATATAAAATTGTTCAGAAGGAATATAAATTTCATAACTATTCTAAACTAACAATCCCTACTTCATCAAGTAGTGAAACATAGCTTAGCCTTGATCTCGTAGGATCAGCATTGTCACTGATGTATCCTTTCTTGGCCCTGACCACCCCATAATTTTATAGTAAGGAAGCATATAACAATTGATGAGTTTGTGATTTAAACCCAGCTAAAGGTACTGTCAGTCCTTCACTTAAATACCCTGCATATCCGGCTACAAAAATATCACAATCTCTGAATTGAAAAAAGTTCTATCAGTTAACAAAACCAAAAACATTGTACACATTATACATATATAATTCTTAGATTCTGGACTTATAGACTACCACAAGTTTGTTGGGTAATTTTTTCTGCATACTCGACATAAATGAGTGTTGGTTCATAATTTGTGTCTGCTGATCAATTTTATCCTTGTACATATCCAGGTTTGCCTAGTCAGTACGTTCTATTTTTTTATGATAATCCACTATTAGACAAGTAAGTTCACAATATCACAGCTAACTTATGGATTTCAGGGGTGAGTCCTAATTTCTAGAAGTGGATAATGAGTTATACATCCATATGAGTCTTTTCTTTAGTACAATAACTGTCAGCATACAATAAATTCTCCATCTTGAAAAACCCTGGGTTTTGGGTCTTGGAAACTTCTTGCATTTTAGACTCATTGTCCTTGTAATGACTCACCATATGAGTCGTATGGTGTGGGTACAGGTCATAGTAACTTAGTCATTAGGAGACTAGTGAAGGGTAGTTAGGTTTCTATTAAGGTTACAGTTTGGTAGGTATAGATCATTACGGGTGGTGACGATTCATTTGGGTCGGTTCCTTAATCAAATCAGTAACTTAGTAACTTGACTTGGCTCTAAGTTTGAGTGGATAACTAAGAACCATGAGGATAGGGTATGAGTGGTAAGGTTGAGTCGTATGTTTCCAAGTGTCATTCTCTTTGGATTCTATCTTAGGTATGACTGGACCATACCAGTCATAGTTCTAGTCATGAGTTGGGGCAAGAGGGTCGTATGGTGAATAGTATGTGATGTCCAAACTTCTATGCTGGTGATGACTGGATGGTACCATTCGTATGTTATGGTGATGAGTTGGAGGGCTAACTCATACCTACCTGTGGTAACTTTTTAGTTTTAAGGTGGAGACATTCTGTACAATTGCCTTTATAAATCACTTTGCTACCACGACATAAAAAACCTTTTGGTTATTTATTAACTTATTATTCTCAATAAAACACTCTTAAAATCTCTCTTAAACTCTCTCTTAAGAAAAAGGCTAGGGTTTCTTTAAGATAATCAATTAAGGCTTTCAAGGATGGTTTATCTTTGTCTTTCTTGGTGTATAAGTCATGTTACTCCTCCTTCATTGTTATTTTACAAAGAGAATATATTTTAATGTATGATATCCATGGTATTGTTATGGTTTTGAACTAATAGTTGGGGGTTTTGGATGTTCATGGTTGAATAATGTTTCTAATGGCTTAATGATGTTTCTTTTATTCTTTTAATATGGTTTTGACATTGTGGAATGCATGGTAATGGTAAATGGATTTCGGGGTACTTTTGTTTGCCCCAAATTACTTAGTTATGGCTTTGAAACATATGTTCCCTCAACCTATTCGATAAAATGCTAATGAGAATGATTTTGTCACATAATTTGACTCTTCTTGAAACCTTTGCATTACATAAAAAGGTAATGGAACTTAAATTGGTTTGGTTGGTTTTAAATGGCTTGGAAAGTCCTTAGTGGCTATGTTCTTGGTTTAATTGGAAACTTTGGAGTCAACTTGGTTAAATGGCTTTGGTATGTCATAAAAGGATAGACCTGTAAGCTCTAATTTTTGTATGACGATACCAAAGGTTAATGCCTAATTAAAATACTCCCTGGTAAATGGTTTATTTATGTGAAAATGTTTTAATTAGGCTTAAAAGGGGTTGAGTATCAAAGCCGTTGAAGATGGGGGTCCCGAGGGGATCTCCATTGGAAACTCACATTTGCTGATGTGAGGGTGGTCTTGCTGACAGTATGCATTATGTCACACTTTAGATTTAGGGGGATGTAATATTCATCCAGGTTTCTTTTCTCCGATCATGCAGCTAACACGCACTAGGCCTTTTAAGAACGAGGAGCTTAACCCATAAATCCTATGAGTAGTTTTAGGACGGCCAAGCTATACAACCCAGGTTAAGGCTTTAAATGCATGCTAAACTCGATACCCTTCCCAGCACAGTTATACATGTATAAGTAATTAAATATTATTATTTGACTTGGTTTTATATTACTGGTAATATTTTATCTTATCCCTGAGTACATACTAGCGTTCACTTTGCTAACCATCTTTCGGCACTGTATACCCTTGTGGTGCAGGAACTATCCATACTACCATTCCTCTTGTTCAGTGACTTAGATTCAACGATAGCTTTGAGTCAGACTGAAGTGGTGAGCTTTCATATTCCAGAAGGATCCATTTTATACTATGGAATTCTTTTGTTTTTGGTATTACTTTAGCTAGGTTTTGTCTATGGTTGAGGTACGTCCTGACCCAATGTTATCTAATTCTGGTTAGAGGCTTTGTCAGACTACTATAGGCATAGGCAGTGTCGGTATTAGTGTCACCTTGGTATTGGTATTGGCATTAGAGTTTGCTCTAGTTGGATATTTGGTTGAGGTTGTTGGATTATGATTATAGACTTTATTTAGTGTCTTTGAATTATTAGTATTCTATCTTGTTATATATTCAAAATTCATCTAACTTAAGCGTGTAGGGCAGTTATGGTTGGGTTTTGGGAGTGGTCTCCGGTCCTGGTTAGACTTTTTATGCCCGACATAACTAGGCCTTGGTTAGGGTTGTGTTTGATTAGTATCCGAGCCTGAGGTTCATGGTCAGTTAGGTATTCGACAAATCCCTGTTGAGTAGAGTTTCTTTTAAGGGTGTGTAGCACTCCACACTCATAAGGGAGAGGCTACGAGTCATTTAGAAATATTTCTCTATCTTGTGTTCTATTTTAAGCTTTAGAATCTAAGGTCCTTAAATCTTCTCTAATTTCTATTTGTTCGCTTTGAAGATTGCCTCCTAGATGATCTAAAGCTCAGTAAAACTCCTCCACCCTACCCGAGGACAATGTTAATGGGACTCATCCTACTTATAGGGTCCAAACCTGATCTAAGGGTCCAGTTTCCAATTGTCCTAATGGATTTCAACCTGTTCCCTACAGTCCTCATCGAGTTTCTCAAGATAATGTGACGATTACTGAGTTTCATTAGTCTATTCATATGTTGGCATAGTTAGTAGTTTCTTTCGTTGAGCAGGGAACTTCTGTTACTCTATCTTCTGAAACCTTAAGGTTTAGCCAGTTCATGAGTTTGAACCTTCTTATGTTCACTAGTGTTAAGGTGAAGGAGTATCCTCAAGCTTTTATGGATGAGATAAAAAAGATCTTTCATGTTATACATGCCATAAATATGGAGGGTGTGGAGTTTGCCACCTACCAGCTGAAAGATGTAGCATACCAATGGTATGAGGAATTGGAGTAGTCAAGGGACGACAATGCTGAGTCAACCCTATGGGATGATTTCTCTGCTACTTTTCTAGACCACTTCTTTCCTTAAGAGTTGAGAAAAGCAAAGGCAGAAGAGTTTGTTAACCTAAAGCACGGTAAGATATCAGTCAAGAAGTATCTCTTGAATTTTCACCAGTTATCTCGGTATGCTCCAAATTTGGTTTCTAGCATAAGGTATAGAATGAGAAAGTTCACTTTTGGGTTATCTCGAGACTTAATTTTGGTAAGTAAAGCTGCCTTGTTGAACAAGGACATAGATATTTCTAGGTTGGTTGTGTATATGCAGTAGGTTGAAAAAGAGTAGAAGAAGCATGAGGAGACTAGGGAAAGGTATAATAAGAATTTTAGATTTTCTAAGCAGAGTGATGGCTAATAGTATTGTAGCAAGGATGGTGGGAAGTGGCCCAAAAAGAAATGGGGCAACTCTGGGTCTTAATAGATGGCTAGTTCTCCCTACCCAAAGCCATTAGCAGACAGGAATTTTTAGATTGGTAACAATTATAGGGTATAGGGTACCCAGTCTTAGGCTAGTGGGGCCCAGTCAGCTTCATCATATCCTCCGTGTAGATTTTTTGGTCGATTGCATTGGGGTTACTGTGATGAAGAAAAGGATAAGTGCTTCAACTGCGGTCAGCAAGGGCACATGATTAGAAACTATCTTGTTAGTAAGGTTACTTCTGGGGCAAATAAGGTTCCTATTGCCTCATCTTCAGCTCCAACACCAAAGAATGCACCATCTAGTTTTGACACTGATCAGAACTGTCTCTACTCTTTTACTACCCACCAAGAGTCTAAGGCATCGCCTGATGTCATTACTGGTATATTAAAACTTTTTTCCCGTGATGTGTACTATGTACTATCCAGGGTCCACTCTCTATTATCTGGCCTTATTTGTGGCTATGCATTTTGTTTTGGTCCTAATTATATCTCATACCCTTTTTTTGTTTCTAACTCAGTGGGTGACTCTGTGGTGGCTAGAAGAGTCTCTTGGGTTTGTGTGGTATCTATGGGTGGTCGGGAAACTTTGGTGGACTTGTTTAAATTAGATATAGTTGAGATCAATGTCATGTTAGGTATGGATTGGTTGCACTCATGTTGTGCGTCTCTAGATTATCAGACCTGTAAAGTCATCTTTAAGTTCCATAATAATATGGTTATTGATTGGGAGGGCGGTTCCCTAGCTCCTAAGAGGAGGTTCATATCATATCTTAAAGCTTGGAGATTAATCTCCAAGGGGTGTCTCTATCATCTGGCCTGGGTTAAAGATTCTAAATTGGAGGGTCCTTCTTTGCTTTCTATTTTGGTGGTGAATAAATTTCCAAAGGTTTTCTCTGATGACCTTCCTGGTGTCCTCCCAATAGGTAGATTGAGTTTAGGATTGATCTGGTTCTGGAGACTCGTCCAATTTTTATTTTCTCATACAGAATGGCTCTCGCTAAGTTAAAGGGGCTTAAGGAGCAACTAAGGATATTTTTAGACAAGGGTTTCATCATCCTAGTGTGTCCCCATGGGGTGAACTGGTGTTGGTCGTGCATAAAAATAATAGTTTCCTTCGGATATGCATTGATTATCGATAGTTGAATAAGATGATAGTAAAAAATAAGTACCCTCTTCCAAGGATAGATGATTTGTTTGATGAGTTCCAGGGTGCTAAGTTTTTCTTCAAGATTGATCTCCGGTATGGGTATCATCAATTAAATATTAGGGAGGTTAATATACCTAAGACTGCCTTCCATACCTGGTACAAGAATTTTGAGTTTTTGGTTATCTCTTTTGGGTTGACTAATGCCTCATCGGCATTCATGGATTTGATTAATAGAATTTTTTGGTAGTTTTTGGATTTGTTCGTCATTATGTTCATAGATGATATTCTGGTGTATTCAAAGAGTAAGGTGGATCATGCTAAGCACATCCATATAGTGTTGTAGACCCTGAAAGAGTAGCAGTTGTATGCCAAATTTTTAAAATGTGAGTTCTATTTGAACGTTGTCACTTTTCTAGGTCATGTCATTTCAGGTGAGGGGATCATGGTGGATCCACAAAAAGTTTTCATGGTTAACAAATGGCCTAGACCCACAACTTCAATCGGTATTTAGAGCTTCTTGAGTTTAGCTAGTTATTACAAGAGGTTTATGGAAAGTTTTTCTTCTATAGCTGCCCCATTGACTAATTAACTTAAAAGAAGGTAAAGTATTTGTGGTCAGATTCATGTGAGGGTATTTTTCATAAGCTAAAGGATAAGATGACTTTGACACTGGTCTTAACTTTGCCTGAAGGAACTTATAGTTTTGTGGTCTATTATGATGCATCCCATGTGGGGATTGGGTACGTTTTAATGTAGTATGGCAAGGCGATAGATTATGCCTCTAGATAGTTGAAGGTGGATGAGAAGAATTATTCAACCCATGACTTGGAATTATTAATTGTAGTTTTCACATTAAAAATCTGGTGTCACTATCTTTATGGAGTGTATGTGGATATCTCTTCCGATCATAAGAGTCGGCAGTATGCGTTTACTCAGAAAGAGCTAAATCTCTGACAAAGGATATGGCTTGAGCTACTCAAAGATTATGACATGAGTCTTCACTACCATCCAGGTAAAGCTAACATGGTTGTTGATGCTCTTAGAAGGTTATCCATCGAGATTCTAGCTCATGTGGATGAAGGAAAGCAGGGGTTGGTGAAAGATGTTCATTGTTTGGCTAACCTTGGGGTTCATCTCTTTAATTTTAAGGATGGTGGTGTGGTTTTTTAGGAGATGGCAAAATTGTCCTTAGATGCTGAGGTAAAGGAGAAGCAAGTGTTGGATCCTATTTTAATGAGGATTAAGGGTGATGTAGGTGGGTAAAAAAAGTGGTGGCTTTTGAGATTAGTGGTGACGGTAACTTGTGGTACCAAGGGAAGTTATGTGTTCCTGACATAAATTGATTGTATGAGAGGATTTTGGCCAAGGCACATGTGTTGTTCTATGCTATTCATTTTGGTTCGACAAAAATTTATTGTTACCTTACAGAAATGTATTAGTGGAACAACATGAAGAGGGATGTGGCTAGTTTTGTGGCCAAGTGCATGGTGTCCCAACAAGTGAAAGTTGAGCACATGAGGTACGGAGATTTGTATCAAGAAACTAAGTTGCTTGTTTGGAAATGGGAGGTGACCAATATAGATTTCATTACTAGTCTTCTTCAGTCTCGGAATTAGTTTGACTTAATTTGGGTCATCATGGATAGGATGACAAAGTCTGCTCACTTTTTGCCAATAAAGGCAAATGTCTCGGCTAAGGATTATTCAAGGTTGTATCGCCATGAGATTGTGAATTTGGATAGAGTAACAGTTCATATCATCTCTGATCATGGTACGTAGTTTTTATCTCACTTTTGGCAATCATTTCAGAAAGGTTTGGGAACTAAGGTGAGTCTTAGTATTGCTTTTCACTCGCAGACGTATGGGCAAGCAAAAAGGACTATTCAAACATTGGAGGGTATGCTCCGTTCTTGCATAATTGACTATAGTGGTAGTTGGATTGAGCATTTTTCTCTTATAGAGATTGCATACAACATTAGCTACCATACTAACATTGGGATGGATCCATTTGAAGCCTTGTATAGTAGGAGGTGTAGGTCTCATATTGGGTAGTTTGAGGCTAGCGAGGAGGAGATGTTTGGACCAGATTTAATTCACCAAGCTATGTAGAAGGAGAAGGTGATTATGGATAGTCTTAAAACCTCCCAAAGTTGCCAATAGTCCTATGTGGATGTGCGACATAGGAAATTAGAGTTTGGGGTTGGGGATAAAGTGTTCTTAAAGGTACCTACCATTAAGGGAGTAATGGGGTTTGATAAGAAGAGAAAGCTCGGTCCCCGGTATGTTGGTCCGTACTTGGTTTTGAGAAAGGTGGGTAATGTTGTGTATGAGTTGGAGTTGCCCTCTAGTTTGAGATTTATTCACCCGGTATTCATGTTAAGAAAGTGTATATGTGATTAGTCGCAGATCATGCCTATCAAGGATATTGGTATTTTGGATTCCTGTCTTATGAGAAGGTCCCGGTTGAAATCTTGGATTGACAGGTTCATCGGTTGTGGACTAAGGACATAGTTTTGGTAAAGGTTATGTAGAGGAATCACATGGTGGAATAAGAAACTTGGGAAGCTTAAGAGTACATGAAGTCCAATTATCCATTCCGATTCCCCATTCTAGAAAATCATGATTAAGATATGTATTGCTCTTAGCATCTTTGTTTTTTGACTTTGTTAAAGGAAAGATTGATTTTCTTAGCATCTCTATTTTCTTTCTTAAAGGTAAGAGTCGAGACGTTTGGGGGTCTAATCGTTCTAGTCACTACCTAGTTCCGTCATTTGAGGAAGAATGATCCAAGTAGGGGAGAATTGAAACACCTTGGGTTTTAGCCCTTGGAAATTTCCTATATTTTGGACTCACTGTCCTAGTAATGACTCACCATATGAGTCATATGGTGTGGGTATGAGTCAGGGGACCTAGTCCTTAGGAGACCAATGAAGGGTGGTTAGATTTTTATTGAGGTTACGATTTGGTGGGTATGGGTTGTTAGGGGTGGTGATGATTCATTTGGGTCGGTCCCTTAATAAAATCAGTAACTTGACCTGGATTTGAGTATGAGTGGCTCACTAAGAGCTGTGAAAATAGGGTACGAGTGGTAAAGTCATATATTGCCTGGTGTAACTCTCTTTGGATTTTGTCTTGGATCGACTGGACCATACCAGTCATATGGTATGGTCTCAAGTTGGGGCAAAAAAGTTGTATAGTTGACAGAGTGTGGTTTCCAAACTTCTGTGTTGGTGACGACTGGATGGTACCAGTCATATATTATGGTGATGAGTTGGAGGGCCAACTCATACCCACCTGCAGTAATTTTTAAGTTCTAAGTTAGGAGCATTCTGAACATTTCCCCTTTGTAACTCCCTTTGATACCATGACATAAAATATATTTTGGGGCTTCATTAACCTATTATTCTCAATCAAACACTCTTAGGATCTCTCTCAACCCCTCTCCCAAGAAAAAGGCTAGGGTTTCTTCAAGATAATCAATTAAGACTTTCTAGGGTGGTTTCTCGTCGCCTTCCTTAGTGTATAAGGCATGTTACTCCTATATCATTGTTATTTTACAAAGAGAATGTGTTTTAATGTATGATTTGCATGGTATTGTTATGGTTTTGAACTAATGGTTTGGGGTTTTGGATGTTCATGGTTGAATAATGTTTCTAATGGTTTAATGATGTTTCTTTCATGCTTTTAATATGGTTTTGAAATTGTGGAAGGCATGGTAATGGTAATTGGATTTAGGGGTACTTTGGTTTCCCCCAAATTATTTGTTATGGCTTTAAAACATATGTGCCCTCAACCTATTTGATAAAATGCCATAAGAATGATTTTTTACATAGTTTGACTCTCCTTGAGACCTTTGCCTTACCTAAAAGGGTAATGGAACTTAAATTGGATTAGTTTGTTTTAAATGGTTTGGAAAGGCCTTGGTGGCCATGTTCTTGGTTTAATTGGAAATTTTTAAGTCAAGAGGTTAAATAGCTTTGGTATGGCATGAAATGATATACTTACAAGCTCTAATTTTTGTATGACGATACCGATGGTTAATGCCTAATTAAAAGACTCCTTGTTAAATAGTTTTTTTATGTAAAAAAGGTTTAATTGGGCTTAAAGGAGTCTGAGTAGCATAGCTATGGAAGGTGGAGGTCCCAGAGGGATCTCCATTGGAACTTCACATTTGCTGATGTAAGGGTGTTCTTGGTGATCGTGTGCATTATGTCACACTTTATATTTTGAGGGATGTACCTGTCATCCTAGGTTTATATTCTCCGATGGTGCGGCTAATATGTATAGGGTCCCTTTCAGTAGGGGGCTTAACACATCAGTTGTTTTACGACGGCCAAGATACACAACCCAGGTTAAGTCTTTAAATGTATGCTAAACCTGGTTCCATTCCTAGCAAGGTATATATATGTATATATGTGATTGCATATGCTTATCCGACTTGGTTTTATATTACTAGCATTATTTTATCTTATCCCTAAGTACATGTTAGCGTTCATGCCATTGATCGTCTTCGGGCATTGTATCCCCATATAATATAGGAACCGACCATACTACCATTCCTCCTGCATAGTGACTTAGATTCAGAGACAGCTTTGAGTCTGAGTGAAGTGGTGAGCTTCCATACTCTGGAAGGATCCATTTCATCTTTTATTTTTGTTATTAATTTGGTTGGGTTTTAGCTATGGTCGAGGGCATGTCCTGACTGAATATTACATGATTCTTGTTAAAGGCTTTGTCAGGCTACTATGGGAATGGGCGATGTCGGTATTGGCGTCAGCCTTGTTATTGGCATTGGGATTGGCACCAGTTTGATATTTGGGTAAGGCTGTTAGGTTATGATTATAGACTTTATTTAATGTCTTTGACTTATTACTATTCTATCTTGTTATATATGCATAATTCATCTGAAATAGGGTTCAGGGCAATTATGGTTTGGAATTGGAGATGGTCTCCGATCCTTGTTGGATTTGAGTTTCCCGATATGACTAGGCCCTGGTTCAGGTCGTGTCACGCAATTAACTAGAACATACACCTCATCAACCATATACCAAGGCAAGACCTCAGGAATGTTGAATCATTTTACTGTGTTGGTAATTGATTCTTCGTGTCTTACAACAATACATGATTAGGTGTAGTCTTTCTGCGTAGAAGTCACATTACATGAAGCATCCTGATAATACCTATGATATATCTTCTTAATGTAAGATTTAAAGAAGCAATCTGTAGTTGTGTATTTATATTCTTGAAAGAATTGTTGCTCTGACTTCTTTCGCAGATGGTAGAATATCACGTCAATATCCCGAAGAAAAAATATTAACACAGTCAAATATGCATTGGTTTTATCTATGTAACATAATACACAGTCAGTTATGTATATGTGATATAAAAATTCTGGTCATATTAGACAGTAAACAATACAGTGTGATTTAGTAAAAAATAATATTAGTTATGTATATGTTGTTACTTTTAGCAACTGACCAAGATATAACACATCCCCTTAACCTATGTTTCAGAACATTGCAACACATGTTATTTCCAGGTATTCCTATACATGTTATTATACATAGTTGACTTAAGAACATATAGATATTGATAACCAAAAGACGCATAAACCTTGAATAACTCTTTTTAAAAAAATATGTTATGTTTCTTTGATTAATTATATTAGTTGACTAGGTCCCAACGTGATAAAACCAACATTAAAATTACATATAACAGACCAAAGTTATGTACCTCATCATTCTAGCATGTATTAGGTTGCAACATCATGTAGAATCAATTTTTTGATTGTGGATGATCAACGACGAAATTCAGCTCCCCAAAGCCAAGATCAAAATATTTAGCTTTGTAGTGATCATCATTCAGTTTGATATTCCATTAATTGTGATACAATGCTAGCTAAATAAGGTTATTATACGAACAATTTTAAAGAAAGACTTTCAAAATCTTACTTACTGGCATGATATTTCAACAAAGCTTGCACAATTCATTTCGAATTTATCGTCATTATTCTAGTAACTCTTCAAATATGTTGTACCCATCAAAGGTATGCTTATGTTTCTCATCGATATTGGAATTCCCATCACCTTTTGAACTTGATCTACATTCAATTAAGTAAGGCGACTTGAGAATCCTTGACTTTTTTCTTAACCTTTTAGCTGGTGTTTCCATGGCATCATGATTACCAATTCAAGCATCAAGAAAATAAGGTGGAAACTAGTTATTAGGTATTAACCACTGACTCTCTATCAATTTAGTTGGACTAACAACCTTTAGTGGCTTTGCAGTCATTGGGGTTGACATTTTAGATATCAGTGCGTCAGTGGCATCTTGTACTAATTCTAATAATGTGTCATTGAAATCATCCTAAAAGTTAAAATTGTTCGATGAAACGTACATTTTCAATTACTTAATTAGATGTGCACATTGTGATCAACAATCAGTTATGTAATTCGCAGTCAAACAGAAGCACTAGAACATTCTTATACATAACAAGGTCTTCATCATATACATTACATGTGATGTATATGATATAGTGCAAACACTAGTAATAATGTACGTGGTACACTTAGTATTCCAAATTATGTAATGTTTAAATTAAAATTGAGATGAGATGGTCCTATTATAAGAAATATTTAAAATTAATACTTCTTATACAAAACTATTATAGTATATGATAAGTTACTAATAATAATGCTAGTAATTATCTACTGCATTTTTTATCTATTTATATTTTATGTATTAAAGCAACATGTGTAAGTAAGATATACGTAAGTTGCATTTGAAATATACTCAACCACATATCAACATACTTTACTTTATGCCCATCTATTTATTATCATAATTTAATAATACGTAACTATTTATGTTTACTTTCTATTCACAGTGGTAGTCACTTGTTTCTGTATGTTTAGAATTTACCTTGACACAATCTTCATAATACATTTTGATTATTTGAACATCTACGCGTTCATCTATTGGTAGACCTCTAAATGGACCTCTGACCCCATCATTATCCCAATACTCATTGAAGGAAAATATAAATATAGTATAATATACAATTAACAACATCATTAAAAATACCTAAAACTCATGTAGCCTTGGACTAACAGTTTATCTTGAATTATCTGCGCCACCTTTTTCCTTCTTCGATTCATATTTGAATAGATTATTTGGCCCTTCCTCAACCTATATGAACCGTATTAGCATCAAATTCATAATTTAATTAGTCTTAAATTTCAAACTGACAAATTGAGTACAATTTGTACAATTAATCAATGTTTAGTCATAAATAAAATTATATGAGTTTCAATCTTATCTAGTGCACACAAAAGACACAAATAAAATCACACTTACAAAAGACTAAAGGTATTACTTTATCTCGCCATTGTCGGGTTTAAACATAAAATTTCCTTGAGGTATGTTGGAAGATGCATGAAATGTCTTATCTACCTCACAATGAAGAGACACAATTGTTGATCTTTGTTAGCCATATTAAAACTGAAATCATCCTTGTTTTGTTATTTCGTTGGGTGTCTTTAAAATTACCCCCCCCCCCTCCGATACTTTCTCTCTTGATTAATCTAGTGTACATTTCTCCTGATGTTGCAACTCGGTTGTATTTTTGTCAAACAAAACTGTCTTTCTTCTTTTTGAATCTTGTGCAGCTAAAAATTTTGAACAATACACTTCCTTGATTAGTAGTTTTGGTGGTAATTTTTTACTAAAATCATTAAAACCTTCAGGCACTGAGTGACTAGATACCTGCTTTTCTTCAACGACCATTTTTTAACTTACGATCAGTTGATGTGCTCAAATAGATAGTGCTGGATCATATATCTCAGTACCCTCCCTAAATGGAAAATCAAGCCTCTGAACTTCTTCAAGTGTGGGTCATAGGTTGTTGTAAGCAAACTGTGAATGTATAATACATATAACAGTGGTCAAACCATATTTATCAGATAAAAGAATAAAAACTTAGATAGTGTATGATATTTACCCTATTGAACATCCCATCCATAAACTTCTCATATTTAGGCCTCACTCCCACTACAAACATAACATTACTCTAACAGATAGCAATTTTTTTATCAACTTCAGAACAACACTCATACATCCACAGATTTAGTATGTGTGGCATTCCTCCCAACTAGTATAGCTATTTTTTCAATAAAAAATCTTATCTCCACGTAGTCATCAACTTCTCAAATAAACACTTACCCTATAGGAATTATTTGTAACGCCCATCCTCCACCATCTGGAAGTGAGCAATACTAACAGGTACATCGCACATTTGTGAAAACAAGAATGTATGAATGACATACAACATCGCCATGTTTAATTCATCTTGAATGTCATCGAAGTTTCCCATCTTGACATATTGAATAAATGTGAGCTTAGATATTCCAAATTTTTCCTTGGGAAAATACTTCAACATTATAGTAGATATGGGCGAGTTAGTGTAATCAGTACTCAAATCGGTAATTAGAGCAAACTCAAACATAGTAAATTTTATAAAAGTTTCATGTACATAAACATGTATCTCAGTAAGCCCTTAAAATTTTGATTATTTAAGTTTTGACCCTCCCATATTCATAATATCTATTTTTTACTTGAATTATGTTTATAGATATTAAAAGGGTGTTTGGGGAAAGTTTTAGGATTTCTGAAAGGGGTTCGAGGTTATTTTAGGACCTTGAGGTAGTAAGAGTTTATGATATTATTGTGTCACGGAGGCTACCCTCTGTGATATCAGCGTGGCATGGAGATAGTCTCCATGATATTGGCGTGCCATACCAAGGTGAAAATTTCTTGTAGTTTTGTTTATGTTAACTTAGGATGAGGGGCTTTTGATTTTCTTTTTATCTTTTTACCCCTTGTACGAATTTTAAACATAAAATAACCCCATTTCTATCGATTTTCAAAGATCAAATTCCTCTATTTCACTCTCAAACACAAAACTCAAGAACATTTAAGGGTTTCACTGTGCATTCATCATTCAAACTCCAAACCTCAAATTGTTTTCAAATTCGTGTATATTTCAGTCATGTATCTTTTACCCAAACTTTAGTTTTACATTGAGGCATTGATTTGATTTCATGTGTTGTGGTTTTTAAAATTGGGCTAAGGGATTTTGGTTGCTTTTGATTGAATTGCTTGTACTATTATTTGAATTAATTATTCAAGCTTTAAATTGGTGTTTTGGGATTGAATTGGTACTTTAATTAAATTTTTAGAATCTGGAACATGGGTTTCCCTAAATTAGATGAATTTTGGATTTGAATTGTATGAACCTCAACCCACTTTGTTAAATTGATTTTGTTTATGGAAAATTGCATGGTTTAACTTGTTTTTGAACTCAATCCTTGCATTAATGGATAAATGGTTATTTAAATTGATTTGGACGGTCTTGGAGGCCATGGTTTTGATTGTAATGGAACTTGGGAGTCCAATTTGATTTTTTGAATTGGTTTTGCATGTTTAATTTAGCTTGCAAGCATATTGGTATGATAATACCAAGTGGTAAATGCCTTAAGGAATGACTCCTAGATTAATGGTTTTAATTTAGGCTTAAAGAGGGTTGTGTAGCTAGCTCTGGAAGGTGGAGGTACCAGGATGACTGATACTGGAAACCATATTTGCCGATGTAGGGGTCTTTATGACCATTTGCATAGTCCACACATTATATATACTCATTTTAGAATGGTTGGAGCCTCAGTAGCTTTGGACCTTCCTTAGATTTCTCCAGTTTGTGCTGCTTATATGCACTGGGGCCCTTTTAGTAGTAGAAGCTAAGCCCATATAGCTCGTGGGTGACCTTAGGATGGTTAGAGCTACACAATCCAGGATAACAATTTTAAATCTCATGCTTAAACCTTGTTCCCTATCTCGGTATCCAATATATGTATATCTAAATATGTGTATGTTATTTTGAATGACTTTGGACATGGGAGCTTATCCCACTGACCATCCTAGGATGCTATATTATTTCATAATATAGGGTCTGAAGATACTTTTTTTACCCCTGTGTAGTGTTAAGTGGGCTAGCACGTTCGTCGAGTGGCTATGAAGTGGTGATCCTTCATCTTTTGGAAGGCCTTATCATTTCCATATTCTTTTATTTTGATTCAGTACTTTTGGATTCTTTTGGTCATGGTCGGGGGCATGTCTCAACCTATTTTTTATTCTAGTTTTAGAGGCTATTGTGGACAGATGTAGGATGGTTGGTTATGGTTTTGACTCTTAGTGTCATAGAGTTATCTACTCATCTTTTATTACTTTCTAATTTGCTTCCATATTATTCTTTATGGTCATTTTGTGACCATGAGGTTAGGCGATGGAGGGCAGTACCCAGTCCATAGTGGGCTTGATATACCCATCATGATCAGGCCCTGGTTTAGGTTGTGATAAGCTTAGCATCAGAGCCAGGTTTAGAGTCGTCAAATGTCCACAAATCCATGTTGAGTAGAGCCCTTTTTATGGATGTGTAGTGTGCCATACTTATAAAGATGAGGATACAAGGCATTTAGGAATATTTCCCTTTCTTGTGTTTTATTTTGTGCTATCGATTCTAGTGTTATGGAACTTCTCTAATTCCGAGATTCCTCATATTTTTTATTATGCCTCCTTGAAGATCTGATGTTCATAAAAACTATACTAGGAACTCTATCCTACCTGAGGACAATGTCAAGGGAACTCGCCCTATGTATGGAGTGTAGAGCCAATCTAGGGTCCCTGATCCTATTTGTACTACTCTATATAGAGTTCCACCTATCCCTAATAGTCCTCCTTGGGCTTCTTGGGGTAGTGATGCTTATGATCAACTTCCTCAGGGGAGACATCTCTATTGTAGAGTTCTGTCGGTCTATTCATTTGTTTACTCAGTAAATGACATCTTAGTCGTATCAGTCAGATCGAATAGGTTCTATTGCTCTTTCATCTAAGGTCACTTGGGTTAGCCAGTTCATGAGGTTGAATCCCTCAATATTTACAGCCTCTAAGATTAAGGAGGATCCTCAGGGGTTTGTGAATGAAACGGAGAATATTTTTAAAGTGATGCATCATACTGATTCTGAAGGTGTAGAGTTCATAGCATATCAACTAAAGGATGTACCTTATTAGTGGTACAAGGAGTGGGAGAAGTTGAGGGATGATCATGCCAAACCAGCATTATGGGATAAGTTTTTGGGAGCCTTTTGTCCAACTCGAACCAAGGCCTGGCCGTGACGGGTATCTCAAGTCCATCGAGGACCGAAGACCACCCCCTTTGCCTAGCCAAATAGAACATAACACCTAGTAGCGGCTAAAATTCGAACATTGATGAGCGGTGAATTTATCACTTATTTGCACTCAACAATCTTGCAAGATACTATGAATTGAATATATAAATGAGACATGTTTGTGATTAAATGCACTAATTTTCATAATTTTTATTCACACAGGTGATGATATAGAAAGATGTGGATTTGAGCTAAATAGAAATCAAAAGGAAAGAAAAAGTGAACAATTGAAGAACCTACATGAATCAATCTTAGTTACTATGATCGCGGTCCTAGGGCTGCGATCGTGGCTAGTCAAGATAGGTCATCCACCGCAATCGCATAGATCTTTGATGTTGGGTGTATTTATAAATTCTAGTGTCACTATTCTAGTCTTTTTAACCTTTTTTAGGATGATTCATGTTCTATATGGGTTTATAATGAGCTAAGTGTGTATAAAAGTGTTAAAGAATGCTTTTATGATGATTAAAGGGAGTTCTAAGCAAGTTTGTACGTAAAAGATTCATTTAGAATTCAACCCAAAAAACTAGCATTACTAGCTTGAGCTAGGTGCTTGTCGAGTTGATTTCGGTGGATTCTATTGTGTTTAAAGTGTTACAAATGGTTTTTGTGTAATTATGAGTGGTATAATTTTTTGGGAGTGAGAAAAGTTCAATTTGAATGAGTCTATAGCTGGAACAATAAGTGAAACAGCAATGCTAACTAGCAATGCTTAGCTCTTGTTTGTCTTCATATTTATGGGTGTTGTGTTGTTTTTCTCTTTTAATTCGTGTGGTTTGATGATGTAGGAGGTTTTTGGAACTGTATATGATGATATTTTGATGTTAAATAGGCTTGGAATTCATGGGAAAGACGCCACAAAACAAGGGATCAAGAGGGGATACTCAACACTTGACCAAATTTTGGAGAGCAACTTCCAGTAGCTCAAGGAGATTTGGAGGGGCAACCTTTCCTGGAGCGGTGCTCTAACTAGGGAGATGCCCCACCTAGAGTGGGGCTTAACCCAGGGCGATGTCCCACCCACTTTCGGGCTCAATAACTGAAGGTTTTCTTGTCCAACACGGATTGGGCTCACTCATATACTATAAATACATGTTGTATCACATTTTAACACACCTTTTATTAGCATATTTTGGAGAGCAAAGGGCTGCTACAACTTATTCATTAGGTTTTTATTATTTTAATTTATTTCATTCATGTTTTATCCATCAATTACCACTTTGTGATTACGATTATGACTGTGTAGCTAAACGCCCTTTTCCGGGGTTAAAGACAAAGACATGATTACTATTTTTTGAATTAAGTTCATTAATTTTTGTTATCATTATTAGTTGTGTGTTTAATATTTTATTTAACTATTTTAAGGATTTGCGGCCCTTAGAATACACTACTTTTCTACCTTTTGATCTCGGGAGAGGGAATAGAGGATAGAATATGGAGATGAAAAAAGTATGGTTTTCATTCTTTTATGAAATAAAGAATTGAACTTAGTACCTAGGACAGGGATGTATTTAGGATCATTACTTGGTTCAAACATATAAGGATAACTTTAAATAACCTAATTGAATCATTACATCCCCACTCAATGATGTAGTTGTAAAGTTTAACTTAGGTAAAGGATTAGAGATTGGGAAACCATAGTCATGAAATTAACCCTACGAATCTATAACCAAGATAAGCAATTTAATAAATGAAATTGAATAACATGGTATGATTGTCGAAAGTGCTTTAACCCTAGGTTTTCTCCCATTGATTGTTTCAAGATCTTTACATTACGCCTTGTTTACTTTACTTGCAATTACAAATTACAAACTCTCTCTCTCTTTTGGTTACTCTTACACCAACTTAATCTAAATTATGACTGAAATAGAATCCTTGCAAAATCAAGTCTCTGTGGGATTGATACTTGGCTTTCATAAGGCCGCTTTACTACTTGGTAGACCACATATACTTTCGTGTGAGCTTGGACGCTGTCAAGATTTTAGCGCCGTTGTCGGAGACTTTTTATTTGGCAATTGTTAATTTTAGTTTTACTTTTAGATTTATTTGGTGTTTTTATGCTTGGTATTGGTTTTGTTATTGCAAGAAATAGGTTTTTAAAGTGGTAAGCTGGCAAGGGATAAGGAGTTGGTTGAACCAAGATCCAAACCTGAGCAACTTTACCATCAATGAAGGAGAGAAGCAATTCTTCTCCCATGTATTCCTTAAATTCAGCAAGACCAATAGGATACTGCTTCAATGGCTGAACAACAAGCAGCTCGTTGGACAGTTAGGGAAGTGGCAGTCCCACTTTTAACGAACTTGACTTCCCCAATTCAAAGACCGACTGCTGTGGGGAATTTTGACTTAAAGCACAACATGGTGTAGCTTCTCATCAGCAGTGGACAGATATACAAGTCCACTTGCAGCCTTTTATTAATCTTACTAATACATTTATTCCGGCTTGGGTGAGTATAGATTATGTGAGGCTCACACTATTTCCCCATTCAATTTTAGGGGAAGCTAAAAAGTGGTTGAATGCGGAGCCGGCTAATTCAATCACATCATGGGACGACTTAGCCAGAAAGTTCCTCATCAGATTCTTTCCATTAGGAAAGACTACAAGACTTTGCAGTAAGATAGTGAGCTTTAAACAGAAGCCTGATGAAAATCTATATCACGCTTAGGAATACTTTAAGGCCCTTCTTTGGGATTGTCCACACCACCAATAGTCCAACGAGGTACATGCTCACACTTTTGTAGAAGCTCTTGATCACACTATGAAGATTTTGCTAGATTCAGCCGTAGGTGGTCAAGCACTAGAGTTGACCTATGATGAGCTGTACACATTATTGAACTGCATAGCACAAGGAAATCCAAAGTGGTATTCAAATTCTAAAAGTGCCACGAAAAGAATTGCAGGTGCATTAGAGGTAGACCAATTCACAGCCTTATTAGCACAGGTTTTTGTATTACAAAATTTGATCAACACTCAGTTCAGCAGCATAAAGTTGGGAGTATCACAACCTGCAGCCACAGTCAATGCCATCCAACAAGATGCAAGTTGGTGTGAACTGTGCGGTAATAATGGTCACTTAGCAGCTATGTGTGCCTTAAATCTAGAATTAGTAATGTATGTAGGCAATGTTCAAAAGCCAAATTATGGTAATACCTATAACATAAAATGGTAGACTCAGCCGTGGAACGCCCAACAACAATAAATTCAGCAACCACAGGCACAAACTAATCAGCCAACTAGCAACATGGAAGAGATGTTGAAGAAACTTTTAGCTAACCAAGAACAGTTGATTGCAGACATGAAAAATCAGCAAGCAGCCACTAGAAGTTTAGAGTCGCAGTAGGGGAAATTATCACAAGCATTAAATACTAGGCCATGACTATTGGAGTAACTGGTAAAGTTGCTGCCATGTGACCAGGAGATCATGGGTTCAAGCCTTGGAAACAGCCTCTGGCAGAAATGCAAGGTAAGGTTGCGTACGATACACTCTTGTGGT
Source organism: Capsicum annuum (assembly GCF_002878395.1). NCBI lineage: Eukaryota > Viridiplantae > Streptophyta > Magnoliopsida > Solanales > Solanaceae > Capsicum > Capsicum annuum. Next base: position 58,943,200 of record NC_061117.1, read on the forward strand.
TGGGTCCTTCCCTGAACCACGCATAGTGGTAGCTTTAGTGCACTGGACTGCCCTTTTATTAAATACTAGGCCACAAGGTGGTTTCCCCATTAATACAGAAAATCTAAAGTAGGTTATGTTAATCACCTTGAAAAGTGGTAAAGAGCTTCACGGAGAATCTCCCAAGGCAACAAAGGAGGTAGATGCTGATATGGTGACCCAATAGGTAAATGACAGAGTTGCTAAAAATTCAAGGAAGTTTGAGTACTTGAAAGAAAAAGTTGCTGAACTGGAAGTGAAGAAGACACTTCCACTACCCTTCCCTCAAAGGAAAATTAAAGCAAAGAAGGATGTTATGTTCAAGAAGTTATTTGATACATTCAGAGGGTTTCACATTAACTTACCTTTGTTAGATGTTTTGCAAGGTATGCCTAAGTATGCAAAGTACTTAAGGGATGTGGTTTCTAATAAGGTGAAATTGCAATATGTGAGAGGAATAACACTTGTGAAAGAGTGTAGTACGGTAATAACACAGAAAATCCCCAAGAAATTGAGAGATTCGTGGAAGTTTGCTCTCCTTATCTAAATTGGGAGTAAATTTTTCCATGCACAGAGTGACTTAGGGGCAAGCATAATTTTGATTCCCTATCCTTGTTTAAAATATTGGACTTAGGAGAGTCGAGACCGACTATCGTGTTGTTGTAGCTAGCAGATGGTTCATTTACATATCTGAATAGAATAATTGAGGAGGTCCTCATAAAGGTTGGTAAATTTATTATACCTGCTGATTTTATTATTCTTGATTTTAAGGTAGATGAGCAGGTACCAATCATCTTAGGGCATCCATTCTTAGCAACTAGAGGGGCCTTGATTGATTTTAGATAAGGTACACTCAAAATGAGGGTAGATGATAAAGTGGTGGTATTTGATGTTTAAAAACACCCATCATAAATTCCCAAATTAAAGATTTATTTATGATCAATGTTATTGAAGGGGATAAGTTTGGGGTTTCTAGTCCAAAAGAGACCTCTTCGAACTACCTAATTGAGCAGCCTAAGCTTCTACCTCCTAAGTTGGATATTATGGAAATTGATGACCCTGAAAAGGCTACATTTGAAAAGTTGGTGACACTTGAGAAATCACACCCAAAAGGGGTGAAAAGGATAAGTAGATGGCCTCCAATTGTGAGGGAAAAAATGAAGGAATTTGGTTTAGTTGAGCTAGGTCGTGCTGCAACAAAAAATCAGGCGCTGCTTGGGAGTCAACCCAAGTTAAGTAGGTATGTTTTATTTTTAGTTTTTAGTTTTATTTCATGTAGTTTTTGTTTTTAGTTGAGTTGCAGGTTAATGGGAAGTTTGAGTACCATAAAGTTGAGCTAAGGAGTATGGCAAAAATAGAGTGTTGGGTCCCATGGATCTCATTTATGTGTAAAGATACTACTAGCATGACTTAGAGGCCTTAAGGAGTATTTATATCTCTTAATTTTTATTCACTTTGGGGACAAAGTATATTTTTAAGTGTGGGGTGGGGAAATTTCTAATTTTTGGCTCAATTTATAATTTTTAGGATAGGAATAAGTGAAATATTTGAGTTGGTGATATTTTTGATTGCATGGTGCAAGTGTTTTGTTTGGTAAAAGTATGTTGATTGAGGGAATTTCTACTTTTGAGACTCTTAGGCTCATGATTATGACTCTTGTACTTTTTGGCTTAAATTTGAATTCATGTTATTGTTTGGTTGGGAGCCTATGATGATCCTATTGAGTTGAGAATGTGCCATATGTGATGTAAGTTTTTTTGTATATTCCTTGTTTTATGTGATTTCCAGAACTTGCCCGGTGTGTGTGTAAAGAGAAATAAAGAGTTGGGTTTAGGAGATGATTTAGGCATTTCTTTGATAGCCTTGTTTTATACCTTATATGCATCCTACCCTTTGTGCATTATCTTAGTTAACCCCCATTGAGCCTTTAGCTTTTTCTTTGATAGCCTCATATGTAGCCTAATCCCTTCTTTAATAGACCTTAATTTGATCCAAAAAGATCCTAAGTGCTTTAATAAAAAATGAATTTGAGAAAGGAGTTTGAGAAATTAAAGAAGAAAAAGGTGAAATTAATGCCCCAAGGTAATAGTTATTTGTGTTTATATTTGATATGTTGTGGTCGGGAGAGATGTAAATGGTGTTAGAAATATTCCCATGGTTGTGAAAAAGAAAAAAATTGAATCTTAAAGGAATAAACAATTCACCCACCATGTGTTTGTGAAAATACTTAAAAGAGATGGGGCAAAATAAAAGATATAGATGGATGAAAACTTGTACTTTGGTTGTTAGAGATTGGTTCTAAATGGATAGTGTAGTGTATTAAAGCATTTAGAGAGGTTAGTCACTATTTCCAAATAGTTTCTACCTTTCCCTTAGCCTGTATTACAACCCCAGAAATACCTATTTGATCCTAAATTCATCATTCTAATATTAGTGGAGCACTACACTAAGGGAAAGCCTATGGTTCATTATGTGTAACTTATGAATTCTTTGTGAGAGTGAGTATAATTTGATTCTTATATCCATCATGTTATGAATTGCTTAATTATGAGTGATTATGGGTAACTCTCTTGTTGTGAGGGGCACATATTTGATGAATGTGGGTGATTTATATGACCTCCTTGAATGAGTGATAAGTGTGAGTTTTCCAACTAGATGAGTCAATTCTTGAGGCTAGGATGTTTTGGAGTAGTATTCATAAACTTTCAATTGTGTTTGTAACATGCTTATTATAGAAACTTGCATTCCAAGTAGTCATTGTAGTACTATAATAAGTGTCTTTCATGTAGGATAAGTGTAGAATCTCCATCTCATGAGGTTTATAGTTAAGAGTTGTTCGAGGACGAACAAGGCTTTAAGTGCGGGGTGGTGATGTTGGGTGTATTTATGAATTCTAGTCACTATTCTAGTCTTTTTAGCCTTATTTTGAGGATGATTCATGTACTATATGGGTTGATAATGAGATAAATGTGTATCAAAGTGTAAAATCATGCTTTTATGATGATTAAAGGTAGTTCTAAACAAGTTTGTACCTAAAAGATTCATTTAGAGTTCAACCCGGAAAACTAGCGTTACTAGCTTGAGCTAGGTGATTGTCGAGTTCAATCCGGTGGATTCTATTGTGTTTAAAGTGTTCCAAATGGTTTTTATGTGTAATTATGAGTGTAATAATTTATTGGTAGTGAGAAAATTTCAATTTGAATGAGTCTACATCTGGAATAATAAGAAAAAGATCAATGCTAACTTGCTATACTTAGCTCTTGTTTTAATTCGTAGTTATGGGTGTTGTGTTGCATTTCTCTTTTAATTCGTGTGGTGTGATGATGTAGGAGCTTTTTTAACTGAATATGATGATATTTTGATGTTAAAAAGGCTTGTAATTCATGGGAAAGATGCCACAAGACAAGGGATCAAGAGGGGAGACTCAACACTTAACCAAATTTCGGAGAGCAACTTTGAGTAGCTCAAGACGATTTGGAGGCGCAACCTTGGATGGAGAGGTGATCTAACCAGAGCGATGCTCCACCTAGAGCAGGGCTCAACCTAGGACGATTCCCCACCCACTTTTGGGCTCAATAACTGAAGGTTTTCTTGTCCAACGCGGATTGGGCTCACTCATATACCATAAATACATGTTGTATCACATTTTTACACACCTTTTAGCATATTTTGGAGAGAAAAGGTCTTCTACAACTTCTTCATTAAGTTTTTATTATTTTAATTTATTTCATTCATATTTTTACTCATTAATTACCACTTTGTGATTACGATTATAACTATGTGTGGCTAAATGCCCTTTTTCGGGGTTAAAGCCAAAGACATGATTACTATTGTTTTGAATTAAGTTCATTAATTTTGCTTATCATTATTGGTTGTGTGTTCATCTTTTATTTAACTATTTTAATGATTTGCAACCCTTAGAATATAGTACTTGTCTACCTTTTGATCTCGGGAAAGGGAATAGAGGATAGAACATGGAGATGAACAAAGTATGGTTTTCATTCTTTTATAAAATAAAGAATTGAACTTAGCATCTAGGACATGAATGTACTTAGGAGCCTTACATGATTCAAATGTAGGAGGATACATTTAAATAACCTAATTGAATCATGACATTCCCAATCAACGATGTAGTTGTAAGGTTCAACTTAGGTAAAGGATTAGAGGTTGGGAAACCATAATTATGCAATTAACCCTACTAATTACAACCAAGATAAGCAAGTTATCGAATGAAATTCAATAACATGGTATTATTTTCAAAAGTGCTTTAACCTTAGGTTTTCTCTCATTGATTATTTCAAGATCTTTACATTATGCCTTGTTTACTTTACCTGCAATTACAAATTACAAACTCTCACTTTTGGTTACTCTTACACCAACTTAATCTAAATTGTCAACTGAAATAGAATCGTTGCTGAATCAAGTCTCTGTGGTATCGATACTTGGATTTCATTAGGCCACTTTACTGCTTGGTAGAAATTGTACACTTGCTTGTGCACTTGGGCGTTGTCAGTCATATCACGGTCGCGGTAGCCACGATTGCGGCAAAACCGATGCAATCATGGCCTAGCGGGTTTAATGACCAAGGAAAATTTAGTAAAATGACGTAGATAGTTACACTTCCTATATAAGGCACAAATATTTTCCCTTTGGGTATTCTTGGATAAAATAGATTGAAAAATTTTGAAACTTTTTGAACCCCAGAATTTGGGGATAATTTTGTATTTGAAATTTCAAGTGGAGTTTGGTGAAATTGAAGTGTAAAAAGGGAAGATTATATTTATTCTCCATTGTCTTGGATGCCATGAATGAATCTTATGGTATATTTTCTCTCTTTTCTTCGAGTAGCTAAATTTTTTAGTCTTGGGATTATGTTGAACTAAGGGGCATTTGTGTTTGGGTAATGATGTGTTTGTGTAAATCTTAGTTGTTGATTATGAATTCCACTATTTCTTGGTATAAATGGTTGGGATTTGTGGGTGAAAACCCCAAGTATCCAAAATGGGTTTGTTGGGAGAAAACCCCTAACTCTTGAAAGCTATCATCATCCTTGAAAGAGAGATGTGGGTGAACTCTTGGGAACCCATAGCTTTCTTGACAGAGGTATATAGGGGGGGAAGAAATAGTGGACAATTGTGCACGTAGCTTTCTATCTTTTTCCAACTTATAAATAAGGGTAGATGGAGAGTAGGTTACGTCATGGGCATCTTCCTAGATATAGGGATGCCCAATTGAGGTTTTGGTTTTCTTTCATTGATACACTTATTAGGTACTCGAAAGAATCAAGGAGTGGCATCCTTGAGGCTTTGTTGACAAAATAGCCTCAAGGACCCTCAACCTAGCCTACCATGTCATCAATGATTAAAACTTACACCAAAACATCATGGTCCTATGCACAACTTGCTCTTGGGAAGACATAATCTCAATATTCCTCTAAAAATGAATCCTAAAATAAAAGTGTTACCGTAGTGTGTTGGTTGTCTTGATATTGACAAAACACGTGCCAAACCAAACCCCCCCACCCCACCCCCAATTTTAATTTATGCATTTTGATTTATTCACATTGCGGGTAGCTTATTAGTAGCATTTAACACCCATAGGACTATAATTCTAATTTCGCTTCTCGTGGATTCGACCTCAACATAAGTTGAGCTATTAACAATGACCATCCTCTACCAATTTCGATGGTAGGTGATCATTATCGAACATATAATAATATAGAGGATAATAAACTCAAGACAACTAATAGCGTCAATCTTAACAACCCAGTCCACTGTAATATCTACAAAGCGTCTAACAAAACCAAAAACCAATTTAAGTCAGGAGATGCCCCCGACTCTGACATTGACAAAGACAATGATAATGTTAAAGATAATGTGAAGTCTTCAATTCTACTTAAAGGAAAGAAATTGTGGAATGATTAATTCTTATGGAGAATGGAAGCTCATCACTTTACCACAATGACTGATCAACCAAGATGATCCATCTAACATTGTGGAGGAAACGTAGAAGTATCTCTGGTGTATGCATCGCATGGGAATACATCGTATGGAGATGGTTAGTGGGTTGAGCACTAACATGTAACTCAGGGGTAGAGGGTAAAATAACGCCATGATCAACAGTTTAAAATCCATTAAAATTCAGTGCACATGATCACATGCATATATATATATATATATATCAGGTGTTGGGATAGGGAACGAGGCTTAGCATGCACTTTAAAATCATTAAATTAGACTGTGTAGCATAATCACCATAATAAGGCACCTACGAGCTATATAGGTCCAGCTCTCCCCCAGCTAAAAGGGCGCCAATCTGTGTGGCTGCACGAACCAAAGTACAATCACATATACATATGCACTATGGGGACCCAAACCTCCCGGCATATACCAAGAATGACTTAAGCACTCCGTTAATGACATGGGGGACTCAAACCTCTAAATCATATAATAAAGAGGGACTCAAACCTCCCGGTTATTTAGACCCCCTCATAGAAAATCGTGATTTCCAAAATTGTCCCCTAAGGACCTTCACTTTCATGGCACAGCTACACAACCCCCACTCAAGCCTAATTAAATCACTTCTCACACATTCCCATTCATTGGCCAAGGAATCTACCATTGTATTACACCATGGGTATCGTCGTACCCTTATATTTACAAGCTTATCTCTATGCCATAACAATAACATTAGTTTGGGGGGAGTACCTTGGCCGTCTTTGTTCATTAAATCAAATCATAGCCAACTAGGCTTTCAAAACCCATGTTCATTGTTTAATCATTTATGCTATGTAATAGCATAGGTGAGTAAGTCAAATCGAGTGACAATTTCACAGTTCAAAGCCATTTACACAAGTGGTTTGAGGGAACACCATTATATTAAACCAATTACAATTTCAAAACATCAACTGGGGGAAAAACCTTTACCCCCATTCTAATTCCCAACCCATGCACCCCATTAGTTTATAACATCGATTTCAAAGCATGAAAAATTCTTAGAAACCATGGGAAAATAGTTCAAGAATCAAACATTCCAAAACCCTCAACCACATTCAAACCCACATTCCAAACCATACAATTAAACCACGTAAAATACATGTTTTTCATAAATTAAGAATTGGAGAAGAGCATCATGCCTTAAAAATCAAGGATTACAGAGAGAATTCAATCTTTAAAGCTCTAGATGGTCCACCTTTTAAAAATCCTAGGTACTTTTTGCTTGAGAGAATTTAAGAGAGAAGAAAATGTGTCTTGATTTATTAAAGGGTGGAAATAATTCCTGAAAGGTGTTTTATGGTCGTGGATCACAAGTGGGGAAAAGGGAAAATATCCAAAGTGCCCTTATTTAAAATCTGAAAAATTATCGCCAGTGACTATGGGTCACTCTGCAACTCATAAGGTCACATAATGACTCATTACCGTGAGTCGTAGTCAACATAGTTTCTAGGGGACACACACACTTTTGACCCTATGATTCACCTCATACGACTTATTAAATGACCCTGCGATCCATATGGTCCAAGTCATATCCAAGACAGAACCATTTGGGTAACTCACTGGTCACCCAACAATTAGCACATAATGACTTGTATGGAGTCACTACGACTCGTAGAGTTTAGTCGTTGTCAAGGAAAAAAATTTGACACATACACTGGTTGGCCTACAATTTGAGTTTATATGACTCATATGAAGACCTTATGACTCGTAAGAAGAGTTGTTATCTGGACAGTGAGCTCAAAGGTCTGTGATTTCTCAGGGACCAACACTTGGGGTGTTTCATTCTCCCCCTTAGGATCGTTCGTCCTTGAATGATGGGACAAGGCATCCTTTGGCACGATTTAACATAGAAACACACTTCCATTTAACTTTAACAACGACAGAAAACAATGATGTCAAGGAAATCATGATTTCCTCTAACAAAGTAAGAAAACAAAAATGTTAAGATTAACACATACCTTAAGCACGATTATCCGGAATGGGGAACAAGAATGGGTTTTTGGACTTTATGCCCTCTTCAGCTTCCCAAGTAGCTTCCTTGCCTTTTTGGTTCTGCCAAAGAACCTTCACTGAAGCGACGTCCTTAGTCCTTAAGCGATGGACCTGTCGATCTAAGATCTCAATGAGGAATAAGATAAGGAATTCGAAACACTAATTCTCTTAAAAGAAACAACCACGAAAGGATCACCCACACACTTCTTCAACATCAACACATGAAAGATCGGATGGATAGATCCTAAACTCAAAGGCAATTCCAACTCATAAGCCACACTGCCCACTCGCCTTAAATATGGTACGGACTAATAAAATAAGAGTTTAGCTTTCCCTTCCTTCCAAACCGCATCACTCCCTTCATGGGAGACAAGAATTCCAAATTATCCACCTCAAACTCTAACTACCTTTGCCTCATGTTTGTATAGGACTTTTGGCAACTTATCGCAGTTCTAAGTCTACCCGAGTCACCTTTACCTTCTCTATATCTTCGTGAACCAAGTCATGACCAAATAACCTGACCTCACCAAGCTTGAACCACCCAATAAGAGACCTACACCTCTTATCATAAAGAGGCTCGAAATGAGCCATTCCATTACTAAAGTGACAGCTATTATTATATGCAAACTCTATGAGGGACAAATGATCAACCCAAATACCACCAAAGTCAAGCACACAAGACCTTGGCATAGCCTTCAACATCTAAATAGTCCTCTTTGCTTATCCATCTATTTGGGGGTAGAAGGCAGTGCTAAGGCTCACCTTAGTTCCCAAACCACTCTGAAACAAATGCCAAAAATGAGACGAGAACTATATACCTCAATCAAAAATAATGGAAATTAGAGCACCATACAAATTGACTATCTCTTTAATGAACAACTTGGCTTTATCCTCCGAAGAGAAATTTTTCCTTACCAGCAAGAAGTGAGTAGACTTAGTCATCCTATCCACAATGACCCTAATAAAATTAAACTGGCCACGAGTTCACAAAAGACCCATAACAAAATCCATACTGACCTCCTCCTATTTCCACATACGCAACTTGATTTCTTGAAATAGCCCACTAGCCCTCAAATGCTCCACCTTCTCTTGTTGAAAAATATGCATTTAGCCATAAAATTAGAGACATCCCGCTTTATATTATTCCACCAATAGTTCTTCTTCAAGTCATGGTACATCTTTATTGAACTGGGACGAACAGTATACCTCGACTCATGAGCTTTAGCCAAGAATCTTTCTCGCAACCCATCAACATTGGGAACACACAATCTCCCTTGGTACCTCAAGATACCATCACCGCCAATGTCAAAAGCCATCACCTTTTGGTGAGCCACATCATCCTTGATCTGTATCTAGATAGGGTCCAAAACCTGTTTTTTCTTCACCTCAGCACCAAAAGATGACTTTACTAACTCTTGCATAAACACACCACTATCCTCAGAGTACAAGAGGCAGACTCTAAGAATAGTTAAATGGTGAATATTCTTTACCAAGACTCATTTCTGCTTACCAATATGAGATAAGCTTCTCATAGACAACCTGCTAAGAGCATTAGCAAACATAGTAGCCTTACCTGGATGATAATAAAGAATCATGTCATAGTCTTTTAGAAACTCAAGCCATCTCTTATGTCTGAGATTTAACTTCTTTTAAGTAAACACATATTGTAAACTCCTATGGTCTAAGAAAATGTTAACATGAACCCCATACAAATAGTGATGCCAAATCTTCAAAGAAAAAACCACAACCAATAATTCCAAATTATGTGTTGGATAGTTCTTCTCATGAACCTTTAACTACCTAGAAGCATAAGCAATCACCTTATCATACTGTATCAACACAAAACCCAATCCCACTCGGGGCACATCACAATAAAAAACAAAACCATTGGTACCCTCGAGTAGGGTCAAAACTAGAGTCAAAGTTAACTTATCTTCCAACTTCTCAAAACTAACCTCGCAAGCATCCAAACACAAGAACTTCACCTTATTTTGAGTCAACTTAGTCAATGGGGTAGCAATAGAAAAGAAAATTTCCATAAACCTTATATAATGACTGGCTAAACCTAAGAAGCTTCGAATATTGGTTAAAGTCGTGGGTCTAGGCCACTTCTTAACTACTGCAACATTTTATGGATAACCATGATCCCCTCACTAGAAACAACATGACTTAAATAATTCATAGTATTCAACCAAAACTCGCACTTAGAGAATTTTACATACAATCATTATTTCTTAAGTGTCTGCGACACTATACGAAGGTAGTTGGCATGATCTACCTCACTCTTTGAATATACCAGAATATCATCAATAAATAAAATTTCAAACAAGTCCAAAAACTAATAAAACACGTAGTTCATAAGATCTATGAATGTCGTTGTGGCATTAGTCAAACCAAATGACATCACCAAAAACTCAAAATATCCATACTGAGTATGAAAAGTCGTCTTAGGGATATCCACCTCCCTAATTATCAACTGGTGGTAACCCGACTGACGATCAATCTTAGAAAAGTACTTAGCACCCTGAAGTTGGTCAAATAGATCATTAATCCTTGGAAGAGTGTACTTATTCTTTATAGTAACCTTATTCAACTGCGATAATCTATACACGTTTGAAGGACCCATCCTTATTATGCACAAACAACACAAGAGAACCCCATAGAGACACACTATGATGAATAAAACCATTTTTCTAGAAGATCTTTCAATTGCTTCTTAAGTTCTTTCAACTCAATCGGAGCTATTCTATAAGGAGGGATGGATATAGGACGAGTGTCCAAAAGAATATCAATCCCAAAATCAATTTCCTTATAGGGAAAAATATTAGGACGATCATCAGGAAACACATTGGGAAACTTACAGACCACAGAGACCAATTGCAATAAAAGGACTTTTGGATCTAGAATCCTTAACATGCACTAAATGGTAGAGGTACCCCTTGGAACTAAATTTCTAAGCTCTAAGATAAGATATAAACCTTTCCTTGGGCACTAGGGAACTACTTTCCTACTCAATCATCGGCTTATTTGGGAATTAGAAACTAACCTTTTGGGTCCGATAATCAAGAGACGCATAGCACGAGTGCAACCAATCTATCCCTAAAAGCATATCAAAATCTAACATGTCAAATTTAGTTAGATCCACTAACATCTCCATACCTCAAATAGATACCACACAACCCCTATAAACTCTCCTAGACACAATGGGTCACCCACCAAGGGAGACGTACAAAAAAGGTCTAGAATACACTCAGGACTAAAACCAAAATGAATAGCCACATAAGGGGTCACATAAAAGAGAGTAGACCCGAGATTAAGTAGATAATATATATCATGAGAGAATAGTTTCAACATATATATAGCAATATTAGGAGATGCCTTAGATTTTTGGCGGGTGGAAATAGCATAAAGGCAATTCTAGCCAGTGCCGAAACCAAAAATAGCACCTTTTGGTGCAAGGGCTAAAGAAGTAGCAATAGGAACCTTATTTTCTCTAGAAGCAACCCTAGAAGGACAATCCCACAGCATGTGACCAATCTTACCATAATTAAAACATTAATTTCTCCCTTGGTCAAAAACCCCATGATGCACCTGATGATAAAAACAACAAAGAGAATAGGATGGATCTGATTAGGCTCCACTGTCCTGAGATTGGAAACCTTGTGCCTTAAACCCACTATTATTCTAAAAGTGATGATCACTAAACGGCTTATGGTATAGGGTGCTAGCTATCAAATAGGAACCAGAATTTTCTCATGACATTCTCTTGACCCACTACCTACCGTCTTTACTACCACTTTACTAAAAATTTTTACTCTACCTTTCTCTTATTTCATCCTATTTCTTATTTTTCTGCTCAACTTGTAGCATGTACACCACTAATCTAGAAATATCCATGTTTTTATTCAACATGGCAGACTTGCATTCAAACATCAAATTACGAGAAAACCTGGAAGAAAATTTCCTTATCCAAGCCCTCATAGAGGATACCAACTCTGGTGCATAATGGAACAACTGGTGAAACTTCAAGGCATATTATTTCATAATTACCATACCCTGCTCCAGATTCACAGACTCCTCAGCTTTAGTCTCCCTCAACTCTTGAGGAAAGAAATAATCTACAAAGGCACCAGAGAAGTCATTCCATGATGCCAGCTCTACATCATCACCCCCCACCTGATCCCACTCCTCATACCACTGATATGCCACATCTTTCAACTTATTGGTGGCAAATTCCACACCCTCAGAGTTAGAAGCATGCATTACCCAAAAAAAATTTCCATCTCATTAATGAAACCTTAAGGATCATTATTAACTTTAGAACTAGTGAAAACCAAAAGTTTGAGCCTCACAAACTAGCCAACTCTAGTGGCCTCAGAAGAAGGAGAAATATCACTCTCATGCTCAAATTGGCGAGACTGAGAGCCCACCAACTGAGTAAGAAAATAGATTAAATAATGAAACTCCGCATTAGTCATATCACCCTAAGAAGCCCAAGTAAGAGTAATGAAATTTAGGGAAACTCCACAAGAGTCATCAAGAGCAGACTAAACCAGGTTTAAACTCTATAAGTAGGATGAGTTCCATCAACATTGACCTTAAGTGGGATAGAGGAGTTTCCATGATCATTAGGCCTTTAGGGAGGCATGGTCTAAATTATAAACAAATGGATATTAGAGAAGATTTCAACACCCTAGACTCTATAACCTAAAACTAGATCACAAAAAAAGGAAACATTTCTAAATGCCTCATAGCTTCTCCCTTATAAGTATGGCATGATACACATCCATAAAAGAGACTCTACATGATATAGATTTGTGGACACCTAATGACACCGAACCTAGGCTATGATACAAACTTTGTCATGACCCAAACCAGGCCTAGCCATGATGGGTATCTCAAGTATACCAAGGACCGAAGACCACCCTATTTTCCTATCCAAATAGAACATAACACCTAGCAGCGGCTGAAATCCAAACATATAAGAAAATAGAAGGATAATAAACCCAAAACCCAAGACAACTAATAGTGTCAATCATAAAACCCAATCCACAATAATATCCACAAAGACTCTAAATTAGGACATGCCCTCGACTATGAAAATAACAATGACAATGATAATGTTAATGATATTGTAAGGTCTTTAATTCACTTAAGGAAAAGAAACTGATGGAATGATCAAGTCTTTCAAAGAATAAAAGATCACCATTTCACCACAATGATAGATAAACCAAGCTGATCCACCTACCACTATGCAAGAAAAATAAGAGTACCTTTGGTGACATCACATGGGTATAAAGTGTCCAAAGATAGTTAATAGGTTATGCACTAGCATGTAACTCATAGGTAATAGGTAAAATAATGTCATGATCAATAGTTCAAAATCCATTAAAATTTAGTGCACACAATCACATGCATAAACTTATATATATCAAGTGCTGCGATAGGGAACGAGGCTTAGTATGCACTTTAAAATTATTAACTTAGACTATGTAGCATAATTGACATAATAAGGCACCCATAGGCTATATGGGTCTCGCCCTCCTCCATCTGAAAGGGCCCCTATACGTGTGGCCGCATGAACTAAAGAACGATAACATATACATAGGCACTATGGGGGACTCAAATCTCCCAACCATATAATAAGGCGGACTCAAACCTCCCGGTCATTTAGACCTCTACATCGGCAACTGTCGTTTCCAGTATTGGTCCCTTAGGACCTCCACTTTGATGACAAAGATACACAACCCCCATTAAAGTCCAATTAAACACATCTCACGCATTCCCATATATTTGACTAAAGAATCTACCATTAAGTCACACCATGTTTATATTCATACCCTTATACTTGCAAGCTTATCTCTAAGCCATAACAATCATATTAGTTTGGGGAAGTAACCCCCTTTGTTTATTAAATCAAATCATAGCCAACAAGGCTTCCAAAATCAATATTCATTGTTTAATCATTTATGCGATAGAATAGCATAGGTGATTAAGTCAGACCAAGTGATAATTTCGCAATTCAAAGCCATTTACACAAGTGGGTTAAGGGAACACTATTATTTAAAACCAATTCCAATTTCAAAACATAAATTTGAGGGAAATACCTTGACCCATATTTCAATTCCCACACCCATGCACCCTATTAGTTCAAAACGTTAATTTTAAAGTATGAACAATTCATAAAAACCATGGTAAAATAGCTCAAGAATTAAACATTCTAAAACCCTCAACTGCATTAAAACCCATCTTCCAAACCATACAAATAAACTATGTAAAACACATAGTTTTCATAAATTAATAATTGGAGAAGGGTAGCATGCCTAAAAAATCAAGGATTACAAAGAGAATTCAACCTTTAAAGCTCTAGATGGCTTACCTTTTAGAAACCCTAGGTACTTTTTGATTGAGAGAATTTAAGAAAGAAGAGAATGTGTTTTTATTTATTAAAAGGTGAAATAATGCCCTAAGGGTAATTTATAGGCGTGGTTAACAAGTGGGGAAAAGGGAAATATCCAAAGTTTCCTTAATTAAAAGCTGAAAAATTATTATCAGTGACTACGGTTCACTTTGAGATTCATAAGGTCACATGATGACTTGTCACCATTAATCGCAACCAAGATAATTTCTAGGGCACACACATACTGTTGACCCTTTGACTCACCACATATGACTCATCAAGTGACCTTATGACTCGTAAGGTTCAAGTTATATCAAATACATAACCATTTGGGTAACTCACTGGTCACCTTACGATTAGCTCATAATGACTCATAAGTGTCACTACGACTCGTAGAGTCTAGCCATTGTCAGGGAAAAAAGTTTGACACATACAATAGTTGTCCTATAATTTGAGTCTATATGACTCAAATGAAGACCTTATAACTCATAAGGAGAGTCATTATCTGGACAGTGAGCTTAAAGCTCAGAGATTTCTCAAGGACCAACACATATACATATACGAGTCGTACGGTTCTATTATGAGTCATTGTAGTTAAGTCATATGGTAAATAGTGTGTGGGTTCTCTGGAAACTATCTTGGCTATGATTTATGGTAATGAGTCATATTGAGACCTTACGAGTCGTATAGTGACTCGTAGTTACTGATGACTAAATTTCAGCTATTACATTAAGGACACTTTGGACAATTCCCTTCTTACCAATTAAAACCCCATATTCATAAATCACTCAATAGGGTTTATTTATCATTCATAACATAATCAAACACTCTTAAAACTCTATCAAGTCTCTCAAGTATCCATACTTAGGGTTTCCAAGAAGAATGTCATCCAAGGGCAGAAGGGTTGAATTCTTTTTGTGAAACTTGGTATTTCAAGAATATTACTCTTCCCTAATTACTAATTTATTAAAATTATATATTTTAAAATGTTGTACATATGGTATTGATATTTGTTTTGAAACATGGTTGAGGGTTTTGAATAATTGACATTTATGTGATATTTTATGTTTGTCCTTATATGGGTTATGGTGGTTTTAAAATTAATTTGATGTCTGGGTATAGTTAATAAATTAAGGGGTTGTGATTTCCCCAAAATTGTGACTTTTGAAGTGGTTATGATATCATTCCTATATTATGAAATTGGTTTTTGAATGCGAAAAGTGTGTGTATTGAACCTCTCTTAAACTATTGCAAAACGTGAAAATTCAATGAAGCATAATGGTTTGGAAATTGAACCTTATGGGGTTGTGTAATTCCCCAAGCTAATGTATAATTAAACCAAGAGGGGCTATGAATTCCCCAATTTATGAAATTATTTTAGCATATTGGTATTACCTTGCAAGTGTAGTTGGAATGACGATACCAATAATGTATGATTGAATGTGTATTATGATTCAATTAATGAGAATATGTGATAATTTCTTTAATTAGGCTATAACAATGGTTGTGTAGCTAAGTCATGAAAGTGGAGGTCTTGAGGAATCAACACAGGAAACCGTAGTTGCCAACACGGGGGTCTATATGAACGGGTGGTTTGAGCCCCACTTATAGTGTTGGTTTTTAAATATGCGTTAGGGGTTTTGGTTACTAATGGTTGAATGATGTTTTCCTATGTTCTATTTATATTTTTTCATGTTATAATGTTGGTTTGAACATGTGGTTGTATGGGAATGGTTAATTGGTTCTTGGTTTAGTTTTGGAAATTATATGCCCTCAACATGTTTGTTAAAATGCCTATGAGAATGTTTTTGTCAAATAGTTTGACTATTATTGAAAACTTTGCATTGCATATGATGATAATGGAACCTAAATTGGATTAAATAGTTTTAAATAATTTGGAAAGTCCTTGATTTCCTTGGTTTTGATTGATTAGAAATCTTATGGGGTACATGGGAATCCCTTAACTATTGGCTAATGACATTGCTTGCAACATAGTTGGCATGACGTTACCACTTCATAATGCCTTAATAATGGACTATTAGAATTGGTGGATTGGTTATGTGCTAAAGGTTTTAATTGGCCAATAATGGTGGGTTGTGATAGATAACTGTGAAGGTGTGAATCCAATAGATGAATATTGAAAGCTCATGTTAGCCGACATGAGGGTTGGTTATGGCGACCATATACTTGTAGGGTATACAGGAATCCCCTAAGTTTATAATTATGTACATGTATCATGGAGGGTGAAGGGTATACGAGAATTCCTAGTCCCTATGATATCTCTGGTTTGGGCGGCTACACGCACTGGGGCCCATTTAGGGGGTAACACTAGACCCATATAGCCCATGCATAGTTTTAGGATGGTTAAGCTATACAGCCTAGGTTAAGATTTTAAATGCATGCTAAACACGGTTTCCTTCCCTGATATGGTATATATATGTATAGATGTGGTTGCACATTTTTATTTACTTTGATTTTGAATAATGGGATTACTTTTTCCTAAGTACTGAGTACATGTTAGCGCTCAACTTCTAGACAGTCTTCAGGTGTTATATCCCCATGCAATGTAGGAATAGTCCATACTACTACTCTTGGTCATTGATCTTGGATTTAAGGATTGCTTTATGTCGGATTGAAGTGGTGATCTTTTATACTCCAAAAGACTTTCTTTCATGCTACGGATACCTTCTTATAATTTTGTTTATTTCTTGAACTTTGGTTTTGGCTATGATCGGAGGCATGTCCTGACCGAATGTACTTTATTTTTGTATAGAGTCTTTATGTGACTACTATAGGCATGGGTGGTGTCGATATTGATGTCATCCTTAGCATTGGTATTTATATTATAGTTGACACCAGATGGATATTTGAAAGTATTATTGGTTGGTTATGGTTATGGATTCTATTATTGTCTTCGATTTCCTTATTATTCTATCTTGTTATAGTTTGGAACTTATCCGACATAGGGTGTTGGGCGATTATGGTTGGGTATTGGGGCTATCTCCAATCTTGGTTAGACTTAAGGCGCCCGATACGACTAGGCCCTAGTTTGAGTCATGTTAGATTGGTATTAGAGCCCTAGGTTCATGGACACTTGCAAGTCCATAAAGTCATGTCGAGTACAGTCTCTTTTAAGGCTGTATAGCGCGCCACACTTATAAGGGAGAGGCTATGAGGTATTTAGGAATGTTTCTCTTTTATGTGTTCTGTTTTCAAGCTATAGAGTCTAAGGTCTTGAATTCTTCTCTAATTCCCATTTATTTTCTTAACAGATCATGCCTCGATGATTTGAAGCTTGAGAAAAACTCCTCTGTCCTACCTGAGGACTATACTGATGGGACCTGTTCTACTTATGGGATCTAAACCGATCTAGGGGTCTAGTTTGTGATTTTCCTCTTGGAGTTCCATCGATTCCCTCCATTCCTCCTTTAACTCATCAAGTTAATGTGAAAACTGTTGAGTTTCGTCAATTTATCCATATGTTGTCTCAGTTGGTAGCTTCTCAAGCTGAGTTTGGTGCATCTTTTACTCTATTTTTTTAGGCTACAAGGGTTGGCCAGTTCATGAGGTTGAACCCTCCAACCTTTACTATTGTTAAGATGGAGAAGGATCCTTAAGGTTTTCTCGATGATATAGAAAAGATATTTCGTGTCATGCATGCCATGAAAGTAGAGGGTGTAAAGTTTTCCGCTTACCAACTGAAGATGTGGCGTACTAGTGGTACAAGGAAAGGGATCAGTCAAGG
This sequence comes from Capsicum annuum, assembly GCF_002878395.1. Taxonomy (NCBI): domain Eukaryota; kingdom Viridiplantae; phylum Streptophyta; class Magnoliopsida; order Solanales; family Solanaceae; genus Capsicum; species Capsicum annuum. The sequence goes on from NC_061117.1 coordinate 58,961,351, forward strand.
GGTGATAATGCTGAGTCATATCATTGCAAGGCTTTATCAAGTGCTTTCCTGGACTATTTCTTTCCTTGGGAGTTGAGGGAAGAAAGGGCAAAAGAGTTTGTTAATCTAAAGTAAGGTAGGATTTTTGTCAAGGAGTATGCCTTAAAGTTTCACCAGTTATCTCAGTATGCTTCGAAGATGGTTTCTAGCCTGAGAGAAAGAATGAGGAAGTTTTTTTGGGTTGTCCAAAGATTTGATATATGAGAGCAAGGCTTTCTTATTGATCATTGACATGGATATCTCCAGGTTGGTTGTGTACATGCAACCAAGTAGAGGAAGAAAAGAAGAAGCAGGCTGAAATATGAGAGAGGTAGGGCAAGAAGTTTAGGTTCTCTAAGCAGGATAGTGGCTAACGGCAGAGCAGTAGGGATAGTGGTAAGTGGCCCAAAAAGAAGTGAGGCAATTCTGGGTTTTACTCAATCGCTAGTGCTCCTTACCCAAAGCCTTCAAGTGATAGGAATTTCCATGGTGGCGACAACTTCAAGGCACTGGGTGCCCAACCCTAGGATAGTGGGCCCAGATAGCTCCATTCTATCCTTTCTGTAGACTCTGTGGTTATTTATATTGGGGTTTTTGTGATGAGGGGAGGGACAAGTGTTTCAACTGTGGTCAGCCGGGGCATATTCTCATAAATGTCCTATTAGTAAGGTTATTTTAGGGGTGAAAAAGGTTTCAATTGCTTCATCATTAGCTTTGGCACCAAAGAGTGCACCATCTAGTTCTGGCACTAGTCGAAACCATCACCAGATATCATGACTGGTACTTTGAATCTCTATTCTCATGATGTGTATTATTTACTTAATTTGGGGTCCACTCTCTCTTAAGTGTCCCTATTTATGGCCGTGTATTTTGGTTTTGGTCTAGAGTGTGTTTTGGACCCTTTTTTTATTTCTACCCAAGTAGGTAACTTTGTGATTGCTAGAAGAGTCTATAGGGGGGTGTGGTATCTGTTGTTAATAAAAAAACTTTGGTGGATCTATTTTAATTATACATGGTGGATTTTGATATCATATTAGGTTTGGATTAGTTGTACTCGTGCTATGCGTATTTAAACTGTTAGACTCGTAAGGTTGTCTTTAAATTCCTGATGAGCTAGTTATTGAGTGGAAGGATGGCTCCCTATTCCTAAGGGGAATTTTATATCATATCTTAGAGCTCAGAGATTAATCTCCAAGGAGTGTCTCTATCATCTAGTCTGGGTTAAAGATTTTACCTCGGATGGTCTTTCTTTGCATTCTGTCCTAGTGGCTAATGAATTTCTTGAGTTCTTTCTTGATGACCTTCTTGGTGTTCCTTCTGATAGGGAGATTGAGTTTGGGATTGATCTTGTTCTGAACACTCACCTAATCTTTGTTCCCCCATAAAGAATGACTCTAGCTAAGTTAAAGGAGCTTAAAGAGCAGTTTAAGGATCTTCTATATAAGGGTTTAATCCATCCTAGTGTGTCCCCATGGGGCGCACCTATTTTATTTGTGCATAAGAAGGATGGTTCCCTTCGGATGTGCATTGGTTACCGGCAGTTGAACAAGGTAATAGTAAAGAACAATTATTCTCTTTCAAGGATAGATGATTTGTTCGATCAATTGTAGGGTGCTAAATTTTTCTCCAAGATTTATCTTCGATATGGGTATCATCAACTAAAGATTAGGGAGGTTGATATCCCTAAGACTGCTTTCCGTACTCGGTATGGGCATTTTGAGATTCTAGTTATGTCTTTTGGGTTGACCAATGCCCCTGAGGCATTCATGGATTTGTTGAATAAGGTCTTTAGTCAGTTTTTAGATCTATTTGTCATTGTTTTTAAAGATGACATTTTGGTGTACTTGAAGAGTGAGGTAGATTATGCCAATCACCTCCATATTGTCTTGCAGACCTTGAATAAGTAGCAATTGTATGCTAAATTTTTTAAATGTTAATTCTGGTTAAAAGCTGACACTTTTCTAGGTCATATCATTTCTAGTGTGGGGATCATGATAGTTCCACAGAAGGTTGCAGTGGTGAAGAAGTGTCCTAGAGCATTGACTCCAATCGATATTTAGAGCTTCTTGAGTTTAGCGGGTTACTACAGGAGGTTTGTAGAGAGTTTTTTGACTATAGCTACCTCGTTGACTAAGTTGGCTCAGAACAAGGCAAAGTTCTTATGGTTTGATGCTTGTGAGGGTAGTTTTGCAAAGATGAAGGATAAGCTAACTTCGGCTCAAATTTTAACTTTACCTGAAGGAACTGTTGGATTTGTGGTCTACTATGATACATACCATATGGGACTTGGTTGTGTTCTCATACAGCATGGAAAGGTGATAGTTTATGCCTCTAGATACTTAAAGGTGCATGAGAGAAATTATTTAACTAATGACTTGGAATTTCTTGCTAGGGTGTACGCATTGAAAATCTGGCAGCACTATTTGTATGGAGTGCATTTGGACATCTTATCCGATCATAAGAGCCTGTAGTATGTGTTTACTTAGAAAGACCTTAACATTAGGTAGAGGAGATGGCTTGAGCTTCTCAAGGATTATACATGAGTCTTCATTACCACCCAGGTAAAGCTAATATAGTTATTGATGCTCTTAACAGGTTATCCATGGGGGGTTTGGCTAATGTGGATAAGGAAAAGTATGAGTTGGTAAAGGATATTCACCAATTGTCTAACCTCAAAGTTTATATCTTAGACTCCGAGAATAGTGGTGCGTTGGTGCAGGAAGTGGTGTAGTCGTCTCTTGGTGCTAAAACTAAGGAAAAATGTTAGATCCTGTCTTGATGAGGATCAAGGGTGATATAGGTGGGCAGAAGGTGATGACCTTTGAGATTAGTGGTGATGGTACCAAGGGAGGTTATGTATTCCTGATGTAGATGGTTTATGAGAAAGGATTTTGGATGAGTCACATGAGTCAATCTATATTCTTTATCTTGGTTTGAAAATATATCATGACCTCAAAGAGATGTATTAGTGGAATAGCATGAAGAGGGATGTAGCTAATTTTGTGGCCAAGTGCATGGTGTGTCAACAAGAGAAAATTGAGCACATGAGGCCCAGAGGATTATATCAAGAAATTAAGCTGCCTGAATGAAAGTGGGAAGTAATTAACATGGATTTTGTTACCAATCTCCCTCGGTCTTAGAATTAGTTTGATTCTGTTTAGGTCATTGTGGATAGGATGACAAAGTCGGCTCACTTTTTGCCAGTGAGGAGTAACTTCTCGGCTGAGTATTATGTGATGTTGTACCTTTAAGAGATTGTGAAGTTACATGGGGTACCAATTTCTATCGTCTCTGGTTGTGGGACACAGTGTTCATCTCACTTTTGGCGATCGTTTCAAAAAGGGTTGAGGCATAAAGTGAGTCTGAGTACTTCTTTTCACCCGAAGTCAGATAGGAAAGCAGAAATAACTATTTAGATATTGGAGGATATATTTTGAGATTGCATGATTGACTATGGTGGTATTTGGGTTGAGCACTTACCTCTTGCAGAGTTTGCGTACAGCAATAGCTACCACTCTAGCATTGGGATAGCTCCATTTAAGGCATTGTATAGTAGGAGGTATAGGTATCCTATGGGTGGTTCGATCTTGTTGAGGAAAATATATTTTTCCCATAATTGTTTCACTAATAAATATAGAAGGTGAAGGTGATTCGAGATAGACTTAAGGTTGACCAAAGTCTTCAAAAGTCCTATGCGTACGTGAGGCAAAGGGGCTTGGAATTTTAGGTAAGGGATAGGGTGTTCTTAAAGGTATCTCCTTTGAAGAGAGTGATGTGGTTTGGGAAGAAGGGAAAGCTCAGTCCCCAGTATGTTGATCCATACTTAGTTTTGAGAATGGTTGGTAATGCAGCAAATAAGTTGGAGTTGCCTTCTAGTTTGAGTTCCATTCACCCAGTATTCCATATCTCTATGTTGAGGAAGTGTATTGGTGATCCCTCGCAAATTATGCATATCAAGGATATTGGTATTTTGTATTCCCTATCTTATGAAGAGATCTCCATTAAGATCTTAGATCGTCAGGTTCATTGGCTGCGGACTAAGGATGTGGCCTCGGTAAAGGTTCTATAGAGGAGCCACAAGGTGGAAAAGGCTACATGAGAAGCTGAAGAGGACATAAATTCTAACTACCCGTTCTAATTTTTTTCTCCAGAAATTTGTACTGAATATATGTGTTTTTCATAAGGTCTTTGTTTTCAAACATTGTTGAAGGAAGGATAAATTCCATGGAGTTCTGTTTTCTGTGTTAAAGGTTTGAGTAAGACGTTTGGGGTTAAATCGTGCTTGTACTTCCTTGTCCTATCATTCGAGGATGAATGATCCAAGTGGGGGAAAATTGAAACACCCTGACTTCTGGTCCTTGTAAATTTCTTGAGTCTTAAACCTTTTAATCATCATACGAGACACATCATACTACTCATATAGTGTGGGTACAGTTTGGGGACCCTAGTCGTATATTGGTTAGTGTGATGTTGTCTAAGTTCTGTTGTTGGTACAAAAAGACTCCATAAGAGTCGTATGTGCATGATACGAGAGGTAGGGTCCAACCGTATGTTGTCCAGTATCTAGCCATTGGCATTCTGCTTAGGTTATGTCTAGGTGGGTAGTTGTCGTATGGTGATGGTATGATTTGGGAGAGGGGAGTCGTATTTTATATAGAATGTGGAGTCCAACTTTATATGTTAGATACGAGTAGAGGGGTACCACTCGTATGATGTGGATATGAGTTAGGGGTCTAAACTGTACCCACCTGTAAAAAAATTTTAACAGTTTAAGTTGGGGGTATTCTGGACATTTCCCCTACTAAACCCTTTTGACCCCACGACTTAAAACACTTTTGGGACTTCATTTACCCTATTATTCTCAATCAAACACACTCTTAATACTCTCAAATCTCTCTCAAACGCTTAGTTTAAAAAGAGTCTAGTGTTTCTTCAATGTGGTCAATTAAGGCTCTCAAGGGTGGTTTCTCTCCATCTTCTTTGGTATCTAAAGCATATTAATCCTCCCTAATTGTAAGTTCAAACTAGAAGCATGTTTTACTTAATGGTTTTCATGGCATTATTGTGGGTTTGTGTTGGTTTTGAAATATATGTTGGGGGTTTTGGTTACTAATGGTTGAATGATGTTTTCCCATGCTCTATTTATGGTTTTCATGTTATAATATTGGTTTGAACATGTGGTTTCATGGGAATGGTTAATTGGCTCTTGGTTCTAGTTTTGGAAAGTATATGCCCTCAACATGTTTATTAAAATGCCTATGAGAATGCTTTTGTCAAATAGTTTGACTATTATTGAAAACTTTGCATTGCATATAATGGTAATGGTACCTAAATTAGTTTAAATGGTTCTAAATGATTTGGAAAGGCCTTGGTGGCCATGGTTTTGATTGATTAAAAATCCTATGGGGCACATGAGAATCCCCTAAGTGTTGGCTAATAATGTTGTTTGCAAGCTATAGTTGGTATGACGTACCACTTCATAATGCCTTAATAATCGACTATTGTAATTGGTGGATTGTTTATGTGCTAAAGATTTTAATTAGGAAATAATGACGGGTTACGATAGCTAATCGTGAAGGTGTGAGTCTAACGGTCGGACACTGGAAACTCATATTTGCTGACATGAGGGTTGGTGAATTGATGCTAAATTTCGTGTTTATGGTGTTTTGTGTCATGAGGGTATGGTTTAGGGTGAGGAAAAAGACTAAAATACCCCTACAAAACCACTTCCCAGTTGTTGAAATTCTCAGCTGACTACCAAGTCTGATAAGCTGTAAGATATGTGACGGCCCGTTATCTCAGGTCTTCACTTGGAAGTTGGAGTTGATGGGTTTCTGCCTAAGTCTGACGACTTGGGTTGATAAGTCATTAGATATGTGACGGCCCGTCAGCTTAGGTCATCACTTAGTTGTCAGGCTGACATGCTGAAGTAAAATAGGTATAACTTTTCGCTCCGACATCGGATTTGGGAGAAATTAGTATCGTTGGAAAGCTAATTCAATTATCTATATTTTAGGGGGTTATGAGCTCAAAAATTCTTTGTAGAATAAAAGATATGCTCATTTAAAATTAACTATGGAAATATACTTATCAAGAATTCAATCGGTAAGAGATGCTTTGATTCGTCGAATAGCTGGGAGTTATTTGAGGCCTTAATATACATCCAACTTACTCATAAAACTATAAAATAACCATGAGGTACTATGCATGAGCTTGAAACATAGATCTAATATTGGTTGGATTTTTGGGTATTACACTACTGCTGAGCACCACCCTGTTCAGAGATCTTGCTCCTCTTACCCTATTTTTCCCCAAACTCTACATGTTTCCTCTTTTCATCCTCCAACTACTAAATGTGGAAAACAAACCTCAAAATATCCATATCCTTAATCAGCAAAGAAATCTTTCTTTCAAATATCAAATCCTAAAATAGCCCAGAAGTGAACTTTCTCATCCTCGTTCTCATATCAGCTGTCAAATCTGGAGCATACCTTGATAGCTGATGAAACTTCAAGGCATATTCCTTGACGGATATTCTTCCCTACTTAAGATTCAAAAACTCCTCCATCTTCGCTTCCCTCAGCTCCTGAAGAAAGAAGCAATCCAGTAAAGCATTAGAAAAGGCCTCCCATAAGGACAACTCTTCAACATCACCTCTATCCATATCTCATTCCTCGTACTATTGGTATGTAACATCCTTGAGCTAATAAGCTGCAAAGCTTACCCCTTCCACATCCGTGGCCTACATCACCCTAAAGATTTTCTCCATTTCATCCAAGAAAGCCTGAGGATTCTCCTCCACCTTTACTCCAATAAAAGTAGGAGGATTCATCTTCATAAACTAGCCAACCCTTGTGGCCTCAGCAGATAAAACACCAGATCCATCCCGCTCAGCCTGAGCAGCAACCAACTAAGCAATAACATGAATTGATTTGCAAAATTCCACATTAATCACCTCACCTTAAGGAGGACTAGTAGAAATCGAGGGAACTCCAGAACAATCAGAGATAGGAACCTGAGATCAAGTGTGGACTCCAGGTGTAGGGCATACCCTATCAACATTATCCCCAATTAGGACAGAAGAATTTTGTTATATTCCAGATTGTCAAGGCATGATCTGAAAAACAAATAAACAAGGATTAGAGGAAATTCTAGGACATAGACTCCAAGCCTGAAAATAGAATACCAAGAAAGTGAAACATTATTCAATGCCTTATAGACTCTCTTTTATGAGTGTAGCGTGCTACACACCCCAAAAAAAGACTCTACTAGACATGGCTTTGTGGACTCCCAATTGACCATGAATCTAAACCTCTTATACCAACTTGACATGACCTGACTGGTGTCCTTATCGTAATGGGCATATCCCAAGTTCAACCAAGACTGGGGACCACCCCCAATACCCAACCCAACCATCCAGCACATACCCTGAGTCAGATGAATTCCAAATATACAACAAGATAGTATTATTTCATAATCAAAGACTCTTGGATAGGTCTATATTTGTGACCATCCAAATGAGTCCAACCATCTGATACCAAATAATAACTAATACCAACCAAACCATAACCATATGATTTCCATAATAATTATAAATAATCCTAAAATAAAAGAGGATTGAACAACCAACAATACAGTCAACCATTTTTAGCCCTATTACCAATACCAATACTAAGGCTAACACCAATACCGACCCCGCCCATTCCAACTAATAGTAGTTCCACAAAAGCCTCTAACCAAAAGAATACCAAAATCAGGTTGGGACATGTCCTTAACCATAGACAAAACCAATATCCATACATAAACCAAAGCATGAGATAACATCCATGAAATGAAGCCTTCCTACAATATGAAAGCTCGCCACTTTAATCCAACAGCTGATCCCAAAGTCTGATCGCTAAACAGGAGTAGTAGAATTCCTGCATCGCATAGGGATACAGCCGTTCGAAGATAGGTCAGCGAATGAACTCTAGCATAAACTCAGGATAAGGATAAAATAATGTCATTAAACAAAACCAAGTAAACCATTTATATGCATACAAACTATACACACATATATATAACCATGCCAGGAAAAGAAATGGGGTTTAGCATTCATTTAAAACCATTGGCCTGGGTATGTGTAGCTTAACTATCCTTAACCACCCATGGGATATATGGGTCCAGTGTAACCCCCTGAATAGGCCTTGATGTTTGTATCCACAAGAATCGGAGATACCACTAGAGCAGGGAATTCTCAAGTACCCTTACCCTCTATGATACATATGTACAGTGTACTTAGAGGATTCCCATATACCTAATAATATCATATAAGGTCGCCATGACCTACCCCTCATGTCAGCAAACATGAGTTTCCAGTGTTCGTTACCCATCTTCACAGTTAGCTATCACGCCCCCACTATTATTGCCTAATTAAAACCATTTCCAATCAACTAAACTATGCTATTAACTGAGGCTATTCATAGTGATATCATCATACTGACTATAACTTGCAAGTATTGTCCTTATATAAACCTTTTTGAGATCAATGGATTCCCACGTACCTATAGATCACTTTATCCAATTAACTTGGGGGAATCCCATGTACCTCACAAGTATTCCATTATTATTACTTGGGGGATTCCATTATACCCCACAAGAATGATTGTTAAACCCAAAACCATTCTATTTTGACTATTTCAAACCATTTAGGGTTTTATTACCAAGTTTAAACCATGCATAAGTTCCATTAAAATCTAACAAATGTAGTTAAAACATTCTCATAGGCATTTTATCAAACATATTGGGGGCATAGTATTTACAAAACCAAACTCAATTACCAAATAACCATTCCCACGCAACCAATTATCCAAAACCACCATTAAAGCATATAAAAGCATAATTAAAACATAGGAAAACCATAACCAAATATTTATAACCATAAACCCCCAAATTATATTTGAAAACCCAAAACCATACAATAATCAAATCATGAAAATATTGTATAAAACCATTCCTTTAGTTGGAACTAAAAATGATGGAAGAGAACATGCCTTAACCAAGAAGATGATAGAGAGAAACCACAAGCACAAGTCCCAATTAATCCTTAAGGTGAAACCCTAGCTTGCCTTGCCCAAGAACTTTAGAGAGAATTGAAGAGTGTCTTATAAGTGTTAATAAAATGAATAATACGGCAAATAACCTCCCAAGTGAGTTAAAATTCATAGGGCCTTATTAGATTAAGTGGAGATATGCCTATATTCCCCTCACTTAAACTACAACAAAATCTCGTCAGATGAATATGACTATCCGTACCAGGCGTACCCTTCAATACGAGTGGTACCCACTACTCTTACCTAAGGCCATATACCTTGGACCCAATACTGTCCAAGGTATGACTCACCCCAAACCATGTCGTATACCAGCATATGAATAGTACCCATGATCCGTACCCCTGGCAGAATAGAATCTAAAGAGGATTGAACATTGCCTACCATATGATTCCATGGTAGACTCGTACCCTATCTTATAGCTTATGGTGAGCCACTCGTACGCAGATCTAACTTAGTCAACCGATTCTAAGATTAAGTAAAGGAAATACCCAAACTAAATGACCCATGTCCACCGATACGACTCATACCACCCAAGTCGTATCCATTCCAGAAACCAAATCCAACCCACCAACCAACACTGGTCAGCATACGACTTTTCCAGACCACTCGTATCCCAGTGTACGAGTCTTTTATCCTATTCATATCCTATCTAGAAACCATAAATCAAAAAAAATTAAGGCTAGAAACCCAGGGTGTTTCAGTAATCACCTGTCGGTTTTCTCCTTAGCATCTCAATTGCATGTTCTTTTATCCTTCATGCTTTTTGGTAATTGATGTCGAGACCAAAAATAGCTTTAATATCTTTAATTATGTCATTTGGTGTGTGTATTATCTTATGATTGTATGTATTCTCTTATGATTGACTAGTTTCATAGCAATAAAATCGCTAACCAACAAAATCATAGCTTGAACTTGTGTTACAATTCTATATTTCAAAGTGCAAGTGTGAAAATCATGAAACACCATCACTTTGAAGAGTTATCAACCCTTTCGATATGGCGCCTTACAAAGCCAACTACAATCCGTAGAATAACATTTTAAAAAATAGCTGCAAACAAAATAGAACAACCATATTTAGATCAAATTATATACATAAACAAATGTATAACTAATTAATGAACATGCGATGTTTATTTATGATATTTAACATTACTTATACAATTTACTTTAACAATAATAGTATCTCATAGATTTTTACCCATAACTAACATAAATTACGTATCCAACTGTACTCTAGCCAATTTATTTTGTATCACGGACTAGTAACTTCAGAATAACATGTATCTTATTTATTATAGTATGTACCTAAACATCATATTTAATGTTACACGTGAGATACATAATAACTAAACATGAGATACACAATTCAAATTGTGTCATTTTAATGAACTTTGTCTAAAATATTATCAGCATTTTAAGGTGCCTCTGTAACATGTGAGATTTATAATAACAAAACATGAGATTCGTATTTCTTTCTAATACATTAAACACGAGATACATATATTTTGTTTGTCGGATCTTTTGGATTTTAAAATTAAACGAATGATCAATGGCATACTTTATCATCACAAAAATTAGTATTTTTTTGTCCCTTATAGATTTGACCTTCCTTAACATTTGAATTGTTGCAATCTGAAATTATTTTCTTCACCTTCATGTTGATCAAAGACGAAGGCTCCAAAATATCAGAATTAACAAGATCTAATGCTAGACTTTCGATATAAGTAGACTCTAAATACATAACTGCATCAGTTTCTTCCTCAAACATTATCTCCCTTTCATATTTATCGAGTGTAGTTGTGCATAATGGATACATCCCAAAATCAGACATACTTTTCTTAACCTCGATATATAGCTTCACCTCCATATCATCAATAGAGCTGAATTATCACCAATAATAAATGGAGCTTTAATTTTTTTTCTTGTTTCGTCAATTTCAAGTTCTGCTGCAATGGCAGAAATCATTTTTTCCATACGTTACATGTTCTCCTATTACAATGCCATCACTCTTATATCCTTCGTACTTGACATCAGTAATTCAAATATCGAAATGTCGTAATGACACTAATATATTCACTGTAAATTATTGAAAAATAAAAAATTACACCAAAAAAAATAGACAAACGCTGATAAGAATCACTCTGGATGTTGAATATAGAGATGAATATTTCAAGAAAAACATTATTAACGAAATTATGTTTGTTTGGGGGGGGGGGGGATATTTAGCTATTAATTAGAATTACTCCTTAATTGTGTTTATTTCCATTACTTTTCATAATTATCGCACAATAATTAACTAATAGGATGTATCATCAATTATGTACCTCTTTTAATATTATGTATCTAAAACACATACAATCAAAATTTTATAAAATTTTGAAAAAAGAAGGAATATAGTGTAATTATGGGCAAACTAATCGAGATTCATGTAAGTTTTACTTTTTAATAAAGGAGAATCTGGTAAACAATATCAAGTCTTTTCTTATTTCTTAAGTCAAAGTATGTCACATAAAATAGAACGGAGAGAGTATAAGTAAAAGAGAAGAGTGAAAATTGTTCTATATAGCTATTTAATAATAAGAGTAATACTAGAAGAAAAATGTTAATTTCTTTTGATTTGCTAAAATAAAAAATTAAAAAAATATTTTTAGTGTAAATAATAAATAATCACATTAGAATGACTTTTTCTATTCTTTCATATTACAGTTATACCTCTTTATAATGTTACCTCGTTATAACGGAATTTCACTATAGCAATATGATTTTCTCCAAAATTAATTTTTCATGTTATATTTTACTTTTCTATAATGACATTCAATTTATAATGGCAATGGTGTTTATTATAGTGATACACTTTTTTATAAATTTACCTCTCTATAACAGCATGCTCATATATTATGTAATAATATTTTGTAAGAAATATATTATACATGCACCCAAGGGTATGATCTCGTGATTTAATGAAGCTGAGTAGAGCACCATGAGGTCTCAATTTCAATTTCCAACAGAGACAAACACTAAGTGATTTCTTCTCATCTGTTCTATCCTTCTAATCTTGATGAACAGAGTTACCCGATACCTGTTGCAGGTGGGACGTGGCAGCTATCCCATGAAATTAGTCGAGGTGCGCACAAGCTAGCCTGAACACCATAGTTATCCAAAAAAAAAAGAAATATATTATATGTAAAATAAAATATCAAAATATTTAATAATAATCTTAATGTCATGTGCACATCAAATTTCAAGTACGAATATATAATTTAAAGGAAACAAATGTAGGTGCACATCAGTTATTTCACAACTTTATACAAAAAAAAGCTACGAATGTTTACCTTTTTTACACTCATGCTTTTTCTAATTTTACATATTTTTGTTTGTAACAGCTAAACGAAATCTAAGTGACAAATATTAGCATACATATATAACAATATCTAACGACAATAAAATTTTTGAACAAACATTGTTCCCGTCAAGAGATTTAACGACAGTACTAACTGAATTAATACAAGTCATATGAACTTCTAAATTATAACTTCAAGCGGAACAGTAAGCAGTACATATTCCAACCTGGTGTTTCGCAATAAGATTTACAAATTTTTTCGCAAGTTATTTTTGGATAAAGTTTCACCATGTGTTTGAATAAAATTTTTGAAAAAAATTATTTAAATTTTTAAGAATATGATTTACATTAATAAGTTCTAAAAATCATTAAAATTATCCATAACTTTGTATTATCATTTTATAATGAATATGTCCTATGATAAAATTAAACTCATAAATTATAAGCTTTAACCTGCTTATAAACAATTTCATACATCAGCCTAAGAGCTACCAAAGTTTTCTCAACTCACAAAGAAACATTCAATTTTTCTAGTATAAACAACGTAAACCCCCAAAGTTTCCTACCTAATTACCCTCTCTCCCTACTTTTATAATAATTACATAAAATTTCATATATGATACATTCTTGCACGTCATGATACATTACGTCATGATACATAAGTAAGATATTTAATGTGGTTAAAAATAGAAATAAGCACTAATTAAGCATATTGTTGAGCAATAAAAGCGCGTAACTAAAGAAATTGCCATTTTTAATACTATAAATACACAACATCATCTTTTTAAAAAAATTTGAAAATTCAATTCTTGTTTGTTTCATCATATTGCTTAAAAAATAATTAGTTGTTCGATCTTTCATTCTATTTTTTGTCATGAATATTTCGATTTTGTTAAGACATTCTAAAACTTGGCAAAGCGAAATTATTTATGAAAATTACAAAAGTGATGAAATTGTAGTTAGCGAAACTGTTTCATATGCGAGGTTGATTTTCGCTATTGCTATGGAGCTTGACATACATGAATCAGAGAAAAAGATTAATTTTTGATATATTGTTGAAGGAAATACGGTGATTATGGTGATTAGAAATGATAATGGTATTAAGGTCGACATTGAGTTAAAAAAATATTTACAGCTTTATAATGTATCCGATATGCATTACAGTGGATAAATCAACTGAAGGGAGAGAATTTGATGTTGAAACTGATGCAACGCTTTGTGTAGAAGGAACAAAATCAGATGCGCTTGCACTTGTTGTTGCTGAGCCGAACAATCAGTATTCTTTGTTTGTACCAGAAATTGAAACTACAAAATTCATCATTGATTGTCAAAATACAGAAGTTAAGGTCAAGTAATTGTACAAGGATAACAAAACTCTTAAAGTTTTAATGGAAAAGTATGCGTTAGATCACAGTTTTAATTTCAGAGCTACAAGATTTAATTAAAAAGGTATTTTATTCTATGTTTCTGGATATTTTTTTAGTAGTTGGTATTTGTTTTTTTAGTATGATACATTATAAATTATCTATCTGTAGTGTACTTGTTAAACAATATGAGAAGTGAATGTGCATTGAATGTTGTCGTAACTTTGTCAAATGCATCACCAATTATGTTGTAGAGCAATTCAATCTAATTATGATACATATATGTTTAAATAGTTTTATTTATTTACCACCCAATACATTAATTTTTTGAATACATTGTGTTTTTTATTAAAAGCTTATGACGATATGTTAATATATGTAGCTATTGATTAAAATATCGTAATGAAAATAGTAGTTGGCTCATGAAGGCATCTTGCATAATGGATTCAGATTTTTTTAAAATTTATAGATTCAATGATGAACATACATGTTCAATGAGTGATCCTGTGTTAAAACAACTGCGGGCTACAGTTACGTTTGTTAGTAACTTTACAAAGCCAAAATTAGTAAACCAAAGGAAATTGCTTCATATACAAAAACAACATTAGGGAGAAGGTTTGAGAAAATTCTAACACTTAATGGAGTGAAAGCTTTCAGAATGACGGTATGTTTTATTATTAACTCAGTTTCTAAAGCAAATAATTGAGTTTTTTTTGTTATACTTTATACATACATACATACGTACGTACGTACGTAC